>NC_066580.1:147712080-147972080 GCF_024323335.1 Lathyrus oleraceus
TCTAAAAGGTCTCATGTCAATAGCATCAACCAAATTCATTTCACAAACTAATCATGACAAGGTATGCAAGTTGGAAGCACATTGAGACAACAGAATGAACAAATGCACATTAATTCAAAAATGATTCAAATAATCTTGAGAAAATTCATGGATGAACAGAACATAAAAAATGATCAACACACCAAAAACTAGAGCAATTGGACATGATTAGGCATGGTAATCAAATTGTATAAGGCAAGGCAATCAAAACAAGCTCAAATATGACACCAAATGACACATCAACTTAGCACAAGCCTAAAACAGAAATGAAACATGGTAAAAACCTCAAATCAAAGCCAAAACAATCTTCAACATGTCTAGAAACAATGTGTAGAATATCACATCCATTGGATAAACCACAAGCATTTCATGATCAAATGAAAACCAAGACTATTCAAAAGCTCACACATGGTAATCCAGAAAGAAAAATCTCAATCAAATCAGAAATCAATCAAATAATTCCCATAAAATTCATGCTCAATCACAACATCCATAATATGCATCATGCAAAAAATCAGAGCAATTGAGCATCATTTGATAGGGTAAACACATAGCACAAGATGAAGATCCAAAGGTGTGACACAAATTGTCACACCTAGTTAGAAAAAATCACAAACCAGAAATGATAAATGATAAAAATGCAAACTCAACACCAAAATGTCAGGCAAAGTGTCTAGTTTCATCATATAAAAAATCAGATTCATTGGATCAACAACCATTATTTCACAAATGCAAAAGCAAGGCAATGTCAAAATGAACACATGTACAAGAACCCTAGGGCAAAATTAAATCCAGCCAGGCACAATTTCTGGAAAAATAATAAAAAAAAACTAGACACAAAATGTGACATCATGCAAAAATCCTCATATTTTTTGGATCATTTTTGGATTTGTTATGAATTTTTAAAGATGCAAATGAAAATGAAATAAAAATTGAGCAAGTAAATGAATTAATCAGAATTTATATTAATTAATTTGAAAATGGCTTTGGCGCGCTGCTTATACGCTGCGTTTCACTAAACCATCTGCCTAGCCAATCAGAACACGTGCATGTGAGGCTCATGCAGCCAATGGCGCACAAACCCTAGGGAACAAAGGCAACGGTTTATGCATGGATCAAAGTGTGGCCTAATGTCTGAAACTCATCTTCTCCAAACGTGTTTCCATGAACAGTGAACTCAAGAACACGATGAACAAAATTCTTAGAATTTTAAAATGAGCACATGGATACGTAGCTTAAACATCATGCATCACGAATCAAACAATCATCAAGCATGGATCATCATGAAACGAGTGGATCGAGCAAAACAAATATTCAACATCAAACTTCAAATCATCGAAACTAAGTGAATAATGCACGGTTTTAAGTGATTCAAAGCTCAGCATGCTCACACAAACAAGATCTACAAGTTTAGCATAATGAAATTGAGAAAAGAGAGAATCAATTTAAAACCTCTTGAAGAGCAGCTTTCGATTCGTGTGGTTTCAACGCCTTGCAATGCTTCCAATGTGTTCTAGCAAGCTTGTATAAGTGTATGGATGAAGTCTTGAGGTCCAATTGGTCTTGATTCAACAGAACTTGGATTTCACCATTGATGCACAAGCTTCATGTATGCTTCCAAACTGCACGAATTGGCTTGGTTCCTGCTTGAATCTTGATCAGTGATGCTTCATAGTGATGAATTAAGCAATGGCTTGTTGTCATACCCCAAAATTTGCCCATTAATATTTCAAGGCATTTTTCAGGGCACTCCGACTCATTTTTATGACACTGATCTTAAAGGAACGAAGGCCCAGCTCACGAATGACCCAAACTGGCCTGTTCGCTACACGCTCGCCTAGTGATAACATGAAATTATGTCATATTTTAGGACTTAATTCAATTAAATTTTATCATTATTTATTTCAGTTCACTTTATATTATTAGATATTACGCGGGATTTTCTTCCTATTTGTCTCAGGTGGCTTATTTGGAAGCACAAGTAAAAATGGAGGAAAAGAGGTGCAAAAAGGAGAGAAAACGAACCAAATAGCAAAGCCCAGCCCAAAGTACAACACCGGTGTTGCACCTGTGACGAGCGTCACAGAGGCTGTGACGAGCGTCACGCCTTGCACACCCCTGTGACGGACGTCACACATGGTGTGACGAACGTCACACCATCCCCCTACTTTTTGGGCGCAAGTAACGCCTCAGAGACTTGAAGAGACGTTGAGGAGTGTTGGGCCCTATATCCACGCCATGCAATTAGCCACGTTGAAGACCTTTTGGCAGCAGGCAGTTACTTAATGACACCAATATAAATAGCCACTTTGAAAACCTAAAGGAGGGGAGGCTTTTCCACATTTTTTTTTCTTTGCCGTTTTCACTTTTGCATATTTTCCTTTCCAGCAGCTTAGGCATCGTTTTTCCTACGAGTTCTACACTATTTCCCTTGCAATTTCCTATTTCCTTTTAGCATTTAGTTAATTCCTTTTCGCACAATAGTTTCTACAACGGAAACTATTGTGTACCTTTTTACCGGATCTAACCTTACGTTAGGATCTAGTTTATTTCCTTCGTTTTAATTTGTTATTTAGTTGAAGAATCCAGGAACAAACCCTACCGGCTTGTGGTGGAGTGTTCAAGACTACTGTTTAACTTATTCCAAGTAACCCTAAAGGAAACCCTGAAGGAAAAGCCGGCGGCACCGCTCAATTCGATCCGATCGGCCAATTCAAGATTGCAATTCAATTGCAAACAGGTTTGCGTTACTATCGCCGCTTTATGTTCCGAATTCACATGTGATACCATAATTGAATGCATAAATATATTTGAGGTTTTGCATGTGGACTTAAGTATGCCTGGATACCTTGAATTGTTGTAATGGATGCCGTTGTTTTTCGCTCTGTTTTGATCTTTGCCCAACTGACCTGTTTTATCATAACCATGCTCTGTTTACCTGATACTATTACTGCTTTGGTGCAACTCTTGATTGCATCCTGATTGGTATTCTAACCCGTTTGCTGAATTTTGTAAAGGCTCACATATCCCAGGAAAAGATTGTTGTTTAGGTCTTCCACTTTATTTGTGGGATACCCTTATGAAGATCCATCATAAATTGCTTAATTAATTTTAATGTATTAATTTTAATGTATTAATTTTAATGTATTAATTTTAATGTATTGATTTTAATGTGGAGATTCATCCTAATCACCTAATTGACTTTAAAATATGACCTTTAAATATGTGATCTTGGACCTCTCTTTTGCCTTACGATATTACGGTATTACGGTCATGTCCCACGAATGTGGGGATACCCTTAGCAAAGACCCCTCGATTAAATCATCATGTCCCTTTAAAATAAATCATAGTCCCTCGGATGTTGCCTTCGAATATATGATTTTGTCCCTCGATGACCCTTCGGTGTAGCCTACGGTTAAATGATGATCGTCCCTTCGAATGCTAAGGTATCCTTACAACTGTTGCCTTCAATGACCTATCGATGACCCTACGATGACCCTTTTACATCCAAAGGATAAAACTACTTACTTCTCAATAGTAAGGACAGTTTTACCCTCACAAGGATAGGAAATGCCCATAACGACCTTAGGAAGGTATAACTCTCAATTACTGGATCATAACCTAAAACATTTTCCACCCTCACACTTTGCAAGTCCTAGAAAATCACCACTTGGTATACATTCATACTAGAATCATTACCAAGTTATATTTTTCTAAACTGTTTTCCAAAATCAAACGAGATAAATACTTTGTATACATTCATACGAGAATCATTACAAAGTTGAACTCTCTTTTCGAAACATTTTTAAACAATTCACCAACACTTTTCAGACAAAAATATAAGTGATCCAGCAATTAAGAGCCCATGGATAACCATGGATACAAAGGGTGCTAACACCTTCCCTTTGTATAATGTACCTCCCGAACCCAAAATCTTTTGAGGTCTTTCCTGTTCTTTTCCACCTTTCCTTATTGGATAAAAGAAAAGTCGGTGGCGACTCTTGCTATCCGCGACATTGCGATAAAAAGCAAAACACCCCAAGTCAGTTCACCGTATGACAGAACTGGCGACTCTGCTGGGGATGCTTTAAAAAGAGAGGTTACCTTAAAAACAAGATCACTTATTCCAAATTGTCTGATTTACTTTTAAGGGATTGCTTGGGTATTTTTGAGTGAAAGATCCTACACCCGGATCTAGTGTACCTTAGGTAAGTAGCAATAGATCATCGTGACTATCCGGCGTATACTGGAATGGTTAAAATGATGGCTACGGTTAATGTGACACTTTGGTTGTCCTGATGTTCCTCATGTTACTTGAGGAAAAATTTGGCTTCCGCGTGGTGTCATCAAAGCATTAACCAGACTTTTAGAACCCTAATTGACTCATCCTGGCCATTAGAAAGTAGTGAGATAACCGACTTCGGTTCCGACTGGGGTTGGTTGAGACTCGATACTACACTCCTTGAGATTGGACTTTAGGAAAACTTCGGTCAACCACTTGGTGTTGCACTGAAGTGGACTTAAAGGAAGGTCAATGATTGGAGATCCTTCTAGAACCCGGTTACTATTCTAGGACAGGTTGAACCAACCAAACTTCAGTAGGGAGGGTACTTACCTATGGAACTCATGCAAGCCTTAAAACCTAGGAATGATTGTTGTGTGACTCGTTTGTGCTTGTTATTTTACTTAACATCATAACATCATAACATCATGGCATTGTACTAACCATTTCGAGGACTTAGGGATTTAACTTTTCTCTATTTCGTAAAAAAAAAAAAAAAAAAAAAAAAAAAAAAAAAAAAAGAGTTTCCTTTTTGGTAGTTTACGTAAAGTTGAATTCCAAAAGTCCTTGAAAACATTACATGCATTGCATAGCATAACATAGCATAACAGGTGCTCTAAAGGGATCAGTGTTCTCACGGTTTTCCTCCACACAGAAAAATGGACCTCGAACAAACTGTCAAGGATCTCCATGCTCAAAATGCTCAACTCCAGGAGATGATCTTGAACTTATCCAGGGGGCAGGAGGAACTGAAAGCTCTCTTGCTCGAGAAAAAGAAAGACAAGAAAGCTGTGAGTTACATTAACCCGGGAAGAAGGCTTAAAGGACAGGCTGCGGGAATCAAAATCAGAATTCCGAAGGATCAAGAAGAGGAAACAGAGACAGATTCAGAAGATGAGAATGCTGATCCTTTCAACCCTGAGGATGACGATGAAGATTACGAGAATGAACAGTACTCTCCAAAAGATGGCAAGTACAAGTTGCTGGAAGAACGCATGCTAGCTATGGAAGGTCAGAAGGCGCCCAGTCTGGATTTTGAAAGTTTGGGTCTAGTCTCCGATGTGATCATTCCTCGCAAATTCAAGGTCCCCGCTTTCACTCAGTATGATGGGGCATCTTGTCCTCAGATGCATCTAAGAGCTTACGTGAGAAAGATTCAGCCGTATACCACTAATAAGAAGCTCTGGATCCATTTCTTCCAAGAGAGTCTGTCTGGCACACAATTGGAGTGGTATTATCAGCTCGAGAGCTCTGACATCCACACATGGACTGATTTAGCAACTGCTTTCTATAAACAGTACCAGTATAATTCTGAACTAGCGCTACTCGGCTACAGTTGCAGAATATGACTATGGGATCTAAAGAAAGTTTCAAAGAATATGCTCAAAAGTGGAGAGATTTGGCTGGCAGAGTCAAACCCCCTATGACTGATCGAGAATTAGTGGACATGTTCATGAGCACACTGACTGGCCCATTCTACAGCCATCTATTGAGGAGTTCCTCATTGGGTTTCACTGAACTTATATTAACAGGTGAACATGTTGAAAGTGGCATTCGAAGTGGGAAGATACAGGCGACTATCTTTGATCCTCCGGAGACTCCTAATGGCATCACTGCCCCTCTGCCTAATCATGACGAGACTGTCAATGCTGTGGAAGATACTGATAACGATTATGACTTGGATAGCTGGATTTTCCCAACAATTGGTGACGGACTCAATAATTGGAAGGCTGAAGACACTATCCCGATTTCCTTTAGTCGAGAGTAATTGTTATTGCTATTTTAGTATTTCAAAAGCATTATGTCTATACCCGGGGCATAATAGCTAATTTTAAGGGTTTGTCATTTTCATAAGCATATTCATATTCAATAAATCAATGGACTTTTTGCATTCAAATATTGCGCTCTTTATCTTTCCTGTCATTTTTCAAACAAGCTATGTTTTCTTGCACACACTCACGTAACAATTTGCCGATCCATATCCACTCTGGATCCTGTTGGTAATGACTCTGCTACTGTTCATTATGACTTTGAAAATCCGATCTACCAAGCCGAGGATGGAAGTGAGGAAGATTGTGAAGTCCCTAGAGAACTTGCCAGACTGGTACTACAAAAGACTATACAGCCGCATGAGGAATCAATTGAAATTGTAAATCTGGGTACTGAAATAAACAAGAGAGAAGTCAGAAGTTTCTTGGGGCACTCGAATTACATTGCCCGATTCATTCCACACTTGACTGCTACCTGCAAACCCATCTTCAAATTACTAAAAAAGAAAAATCAAGAGATGGTATGGAATGATGAATGACAAAATCAAGAAGTATCCCCAAGAACCTCCAGTTCCGATGCCACCAGTTGAAGGAAGACCTTTAATCACGTATTTGACCGTGTTAGAAAATTCAATAGGGTGTGCTGGGGCAACATTACGAGTCTGGTCGAAAAAAGCATGTCATACACTGCCTTAGCAAAAGGTACCGACTGTGAAACAAGATACTCACAGCTCGAGAAAGCTTGCTGCGCTTTGGCTTGGGCTGCTCGCCGACTAAGACAGTATATGTTGAATCATACCACTTTATTGATTTCTAAGATGGATCTTATCAAATATACATTCGAGAAACCTGCTGTCTCCTGAAAGAGTTATCACTGATAATGGTACTAAACTGAACTCTGCATGCAGTTCAAAATAAAACACCATAACTCTTCTCCGTACCGGCCAAAGACGAACGACGCCGTGGAGGCTGCTAACAATATCAAGAATATAACAGTAACATACCAAGACTGGCATGAGATGTTACCTTTTGCTCTTCATGGTTACCGCACTTCGACAGGGGCAACCCCTTTCTCTTTAGTCCATGGAATGGAAGCCGTTTTACCAGTGGAAGTTCAGATTCCCTCTCCAAGAATTGCGAAAGATGCAGGCTTAGATGAGGACGAATGGATTCAAACTCGACTCGATCAGATAAATTTGATTGATGAGAAGAGACTTGCGGCTGTTTGTCATGGGCAGATATATCAGAAGCGCATGACCCAGGCATTCAGCAAAAAGGTCAAGAGACGAGTGTACCAAATCGGCGACTTAGTTATCAAGCGTACCATTCTACCACAAGGTGACCCCAGGGGCAAATGGACTCCCACATACGTAGGGCCATTTGTAGTTAAGAAGGTACTCTCTGGTGGAGCCATGATGCTTGCTACAATGGATGGCGAAGAGTTCCCGCATCCTGTGGACGCTGACATAGTTAAAAAAATACTACGCATAAAAGAGACCCGCTAGGTCGACGTACCTAGGCAAAAGTAAGGGCATCCCGGCGAACCAAAAGGGTTCGGCCAAAAATTAGGGATAAACGTATAAAGACGTACACCCGGCAAGTCGAAAACCTGAAAAGGCGGCTTGAGCAAAAAAGGGTATCCCGGTGGACTGAAAACCTGAAAAGGCGGTCCAGGCAAAAATTAGGGATTAAAGCGTATGACTATGCCCCGTTCTCTGTCTGCTCCAACCAAGTTCAAGGGACTGAACAAGCCAATCGCTTCTATCCGACAGAAGGAGATGAGATGCTTGAAGACATAATGACAGTGGTGGAATTAGAATCGATAGGACTTTTTCTGCATAGCTTTCTCTTTGTTTGCCTGACAATTTCCTCTTACTAGGATTTCTGTCTCCTTGAACACAAATTGCCTGTTTACAGGCCCTCTTTCAAAATCAATACAATTTCATTTCCAAAAAGATGCTTTTGTTTTACCTTTTCCGTTTTGTTTGCGTAAACGTCCATTGATTTACTTTGAATTGATATATGCATTTGAATATGATCAATGTTTACCAAAAATGCATGCCTAGAATAGTAATAGCAGTTACTACACGACTTCAGGATCGAGGAGAAGGTCTAATCATGCTTCCCAATGAATCCGTTGCTAATTCTATTCCCCAACAAGAACCAGCTATTGCCCAACAGAGGTCGGCATCACCAGACATACTGGTCATCTCTTCTACCCTCAGCCAGGCTCGGTTGAATATCTCTGCCATCAGATAAAAGTCAAATACCCCTAGCTAAGGAAGGGTCATCAATACAAATGTCTCCGACCAGAAGAATGAGATTTATTTTCCCAGTAGAGTCCCCTGGAAGAACGTTTCAGACACATAGTGCATCATTCCACATCACATACCTACATACAATTTTCATTCCGCTTAATATACATTACATCATTTCATAACATATACATGTGTACAATGCTCTCATTTATTCCAGACGCATAATTCACTCATTACATCATTTCGCATGCATACAACATTTGCATCTCATGCATCATGACATGGCATGAAGCTAACTTTATTTTTCAGGTTAATCATCCTCCTGACACCGTCAAAACGAAGGTCCATTCAGATGGACATCTTTATCAATTACATTCAAAATTCAACTATAACCCTCAGACACTGCCTAGCATACGGTATATTCCGAGGTGTAGTCTAGCGTACGACTACTTTCTTCTTCAGATACATCTTTCAGATCTGCTCCATGTCAACATCCATTCTGACATCCTCCTAACGATGGCATCTATAAGCCCATCCCAAATATTCATTGCAAATACAGCATACACAAATACTATCAGATATGGCCTACCGTACGGTTCTTTTTGATTCAGCCCAACATATGACTCCTTCAACTCAGATACGATCTAGCGTACGATCCATTCTGACCTTCAATAACTCAGAGACAGTCTAATGTACGACCAAGTTAGACCTTCAAATCTTCAAATACCACTCAAAGACAGTCTAATGTACGACCAAGTTAGACCTTCAAATCAGATTCTGCGGTGACAGTCTAATGTGCGACCAAGTTAGACCGTCAAGTCCTCGGACTCTGCCCAGATATAGTCTAATGTACGACCAAGTTAGACCAGATGCGGCTCAAATACAGTCTAATGTACGACCAAGTTAGACCAGATGCTGCTCAGATACAGTCTAATGTACGATCAAGTTAGACCAGATTCTGCTCAGTGACAGTCTAATGTACGACCAAGTTAGACCTTCAAATCCTCAGATTCTGCTTAGAGATAGTCTAATGTACGACCAAGTTAGACCTTCAAGTCAGATTCTGCAGTGACAGTCTAATGTACGACCAAGTTAGACCTTCAAGTCAGATTCTGCAGTGACAGTCTAATGTACGACCAAGTTAGACCTTCAAGTCAGATTCTGCAAATACAGTCTAATGTACGACCAAGTTAGACCTTCCAGTCATCAAATACAGTCTAATGTACGACCAAGTTAGACCTTCCAGTCATCAAATACAGTCTAATGTACGACCAAGTTAGACCTTCCAGTCATCAGATACAGTCTAATGTACAACCAAGTTAGACCAGATTCTGCTCAGTGACAGTCTAATGTACGACCAAGTTAGACCGTCAAGTCTTCGGATTCTGCCCAGATACAGTCTAATGTACGACCAAGTTAGACCAGATTCTGCTCAGTGACAGTCTAATGTACGACCAAGTTAGACCGTTAAGTCCTCGGATTCTGCTCAGATACAGTCTAATGTACGACCCAGTTAGATCTTCATCTCCTCAGATGCTACCTAGTGACAGGTACTTTTCTGAATTGTAGTCTAGCGTACGACTACCCCCCTTTTATCATCAAATTCAGCCTAATGGACGACTCATTCTGCTCAGATACAGTCTAATGTACGACCCAGTTAGATCTTCATCTCCTCAGATGCTACCTAGTGTACGGTACATTTCTGAAGTGTAGTCTAGCACACGACTACACCCTTTCATCATCAGACACAGCCTAACGGACGACTCATCCTACAACTCCAATACGGTCTAGCATAAGACCCATTTGGATCTTCAACTCAGATACGATCTAGCATACGATCCGGTCTGATCTTCCATCCCCAGTGAAATCACCCGCTTAATGGAGGCTCATTCCGCAACATGGATAAGATCTCCCTGGATGGCATCTTTAAGCCCATCTCCATCAAGACTAGCTCCTGATTGACAAGCGCAAATTTTTGGGCATTTTAGTGTTCAATAATCTTCCACCTCCAGACCACGAATGGCGTACATACCATTCTGACTCTCTCGGTTCAAGAATATTGAACAGGGGAAGCTGTCATACCCCAAAATTTGCCCATTAATATTTCAAGGCATTTTTCAGGGCACTCCGACTCATTTTTATGACACTGATCTTAAAGGAACGAAGGCCCAGCTCACGAATGACCCAAACTGGCCTGTTCGCTACACGCTCGCCTAGTGATAACATGAAATTATGTCATATTTTAGGACTTAATTCAATTAAATTTTATCATTATTTATTTCAGTTCACTTTATATTATTAGATATTACGCGGTATTTTCTTCCTATTTGTCTCAGGTGGCTTATTTGGAAGCACAAGTAAAAATGGAGGAAAAGAGGTGCAAAAAGGAGAGAAAACGAACCAAATAGCAAAGCCCAGCCCAAAGTACAACACCGGTGTTGCACCTGTGACGAGCGTCACAGAGGCTGTGACGAGCGTCACGCCTTGCACACCCCTGTGACGGACGTCACACATGGTGTGACGAACGTCACACCATCCCCCTACTTTTTGGGCGCAAGTAACGCCTCAGAGACTTGAAGAGACGTTGAGGAGTGTTGGGCCCTATATCCACGCCATGCAATTAGCCACGTTGAAGACCTTTTGGCAGCAGGCAGTTACTTAATGACACCAATATAAATAGCCACTTTGAAAACCTAAAGGAGGGGAGGCTTTTCCACATTTTTTTTTCTTTGCCGTTTTCACTTTTGCATATTTTCCTTTCCAGCAGCTTAGGCATCGTTTTTCCTACGAGTTCTACACTATTTCCCTTGCAATTTCCTATTTCCTTTTAGCATTTAGTTAATTCCTTTTCGCACAATAGTTTCTACAACGGAAACTATTGTGTACCTTTTTACCGGATCTAACCTTACGTTAGGATCTAGTTTATTTCCTTCGTTTTAATTTGTTGTTTAGTTGAAGAATCCAGGAACAAACCCTACCGGCTTGTGGTGGAGTGTTCAGGACTACTGTTTAACTTATTCCAAGTAACCCTAAAGGAAACCCTGAAGGAAAAGCCGGCGGCACCGCTCAATTCGATCCGATCGGCCAATTCAAGATTGCAATTCAATTGCAAACAGGTTTGCGTTACTATCGCCGCTTTATGTTCCGAATTCACATGTGATACCATAATTGAATGCATAAATATATTTGAGGTTTTGCATGTGGACTTAAGTATGCCTGGATACCTTGAATTGTTGTAATGGATGCCGTTGTTTTTTCGCTCTGTTTTGATCTTTGCCCAACTGACCTGTTTTATCATAACCATGCCCTGTTTACCTGATACTATTACTGCTTTGGTGCAACTCTTGATTGCATCCTGATTGGTATTCTAACCCGTTTGCTGAATTTTGTAAAGGCTCACATATCCCAGGAAAAGATTGCTGTTTAGGTCTTCCACTTTATTTGTGGGATACCCTTATGAAGATCCACCCTAAATTGCTTAATTAATTTTAATGTATTAATTTTAATGTATTGATTTTAATGTGGAGATTCATCCTAATCACCTAATTGACTTTAAAATATGACCTTTAAATATGTGATCTTGGACCTCTCTTTTGCCTTACGATATTACGGTATTACGGTCATGTCCCGCGAATGTGGGGATACCCTTAGCAAAGACCCCTCGATTAAATCATCATGTCCCTTTAAAATAAATTATAGTCCCTCGGATGTTGCCTTCGAATATATGATTTTGTCCCTCGATGACCCTTCGGTGTAGCCTACGGTTAAATGATGATCGTCCCTTCGAATGCTAAGGTATCCTTACAACTGTTGCCTTCAATGACCTATCGATGACCCTACGATGACCCTTTTACATCCAAAGGATAAAACTACTTACTTCTCAATAGTAAGGACAGTTTTACCCTCACAAGGATAGGAAATGCCCATAACGACCTTAGGAAGGTATAACTCTCAATTACTGGATCATAACCTAAAACATTTTCCACCCTCACACTTTGCAAGTCCTAGAAAATCACCACTTGGTATACATTCATACTAGAATCATTACCAAGTTATATTTTTCTAAACTGTTTTCCAAAATCAAACGAGATAAATACTTTGTATACATTCATACGAGAATCATTACAAAGTTGAACTCTCTTTTCGAAACATTTTTAAACAATTCACCAACACTTTTCAGACAAAAATATAAGTGATCCAGCAATTAAGAGCCCATGGATAACCATGGATACAAAGGGTGCTAACACCTTCCCTTTGTATAATGTACCTCCCGAACCCAAAATCTTTTGAGGTCTTTCCTGTTCTTTTCCACCTTTCCTTATTGGATAAAAGAAAAGTCGGTGGCGACTCTTGCTATCCGCGACATTGCGATAAAAAGCAAAACACCCCAAGTCAGTTCACCGTATGACACTTGTGAATTGATTTGAAGAAATGAGAGAAAAATTTGAGAGAAAATTTGAGAGAAATTTCTAGATCTGAGATTTGTGAAGTCCTTTTTGCAATTCTGTTAGGGTTTTCCTTTTATATGCTATGCTAAACATGTTTAATTATGCTAAACCAATTGCTAATGAAAATTAGGGAAGTTTGGAGGTGTTTTGACAAATTGGGATTTCACCCTTATGCATGGAAATGGTGAATGAACAGTACACGGAATTATTTGTTTTTCACTTAAAATGACATTTTAAAATCAATGGTGAAGGCCAAATATTCCAATGATTCACCAATTTTAAATTTTAGAAATTCCCTCCAAAAATCCAAAATTTTGAAAATGATTATGAAATGACAAATTATGCAATGTTATGCAAGATTTGGAAATTATAGGTCATGACAAGAATTTAGCAAAAAGAGCCATGCAATTTGGAGCTTTGGTTGAGAAGTTATGCACATTTGAATCTTCAAGTACACTTGGCCATGTTTTGATCATATCTCCTTAACCATACACGAGAAATGGATGATCTTGGACTTTTTGGAAATGGGAGAGAAAGATATACAACTTTCATGTTCAACAAAATTTCATTTAAAGCATTTTTGCTTATGTAATTTGAAGTTGAAGTTGGATGAAAACCTTTCCATTTTTGGCAAATTTGAATTATAGGTCACTTTCTATTTTTGGAAAGTTTTGACCTGACTTTATTTTCTTCAATGTTGATGTTTGAGATGTCAAATGAGACTTGTTTGAACATGAATGAAGTATTTCTAATCACTTCCCACCTCCAAATCCACCAGTTGACTGAGCAGTTGACTAGCTAGGGTTTCAGTTGACTGAAGAATGCCTTGATAAGATTCAAGCCTCTACCACTTGAGATTCTGATTCAAAATAACATCATAGCTCATATGAACTCTTATGAATGATTGTGGTGTCCAAATTCTCAAGAATGGCCACCATCTATTGCTCAATGACTGCCTTTGACTGCTTTGATTGTTGATTGCTTCATCTGCAAGTAACAAGGTTAGATGACATATTTTTGTACTTTTGGTTAGTGATAAAAGGAAGAGCAATGATATACAAATGCAAAACATGCTTGGTGATCAAGAAATCACTCTCAAAAGATAACCCACCCACAGGGGAGGAAACAAGGTGCACAATGATCCTTGAGGCAATGATATGATATGATATGATGCCATGAGGGATCTTAGGGACAAAATTGGGGTCTTACAGATGCATGAAACCTTTTTCAAACTTGTTTTCAAATACTTTTATGCTTCATAATGCTAAGATTCACATAGAGAATTAGAGGATACCGTCCAATATACATTAACACTAAAGTGTCATAGTTTTGACATCATGTAAAATACATCTAACTGAAAGTTGCACTCATAATTGACTGCTTCAACGAAGGATTTAGGTTATTTTGAAACTTCTTCTGATTTCTGAGATGGGTCAGAGATGTTCGGTTTGTTGGCTATTTTCAAGTTGAAATTGACATGGGGTTTGATGTTAGAAGGATGAGAATATTTGTTGGTTTCAGGAAAAAGTAAATCATCCATGGCTTTACGAAGAAGAAGGAAACTAGGTCAACTCATTGCACCTAAAATCACACCAGTAGCAGATATGAGAGCATCGATGTCACGATTAAAATGCTGGAAATTCGTCAAATTCTCAATGTGGAATTTCACTAAACCTATGGAGAATTCGGAACCAAATCTTGATGAACAAGAATCAATCTTTCTGATTGATTACACTTCTTGCTCTTTACTCTTCACTCGAGTGAATCAACCAACCTTGGTTACAAGATCATTCTGCTACACGATGATTATTGAAGAAGAAAAGATGAATTGGGGAAGAAAGGGAAATTAGGGCTTTCGAGAAAAGAGGAAGAAGAAGAATTTATGCAGAGAAAGTTCTTTATTTTTCACACTAAAATTTTATTCAACCATGCAACTGCATTCATTGAGTTGTATTACAATCAATGATATGAGACCTCCCTATTTATAGGTTGAGATTGCTTGCACACTAAACAATCTCCGAATAACCTAACTAACCCAGCTAAAACAACAAATATTTTTTAAAGCTTTCACTCGATCGAATCCCAAACGTGTACTTATTGAAACCCAAGATTTACCAATGCGATCTATCGTCTCATACTACTCCTTTGCAAGAATCTACCGATCTTCAAAGACTTCACTCGACCAGACCCGCATTGCGTAATCTTGTCCCAAACCTTCAAACCCTAACAGGCATTGAAGGAAAATCCATGCCCGATTTTCTGATTTGAAACCCCCAAAGTTATAAACCCAATTTATAGTACAACAAACCTAAATTGGACGTTATCAACCATAATCTAGATGGCACATAATCAAAAAATGATTATGTGTTGTTTGATTGTGTGCATGTTTAAAAGAGAGGTTGAAGATGATGAGAATGCTTTCAAATCCCGATTTCGTATATGTTTTACTCACTAGAAACCTTACTAGTAAATGATGTATGTATGAAGTATTTATATGCATGCATATTTGGAGGCAAAAGGAATGCAAAAGATTTGAAAAAATTGTGAATTTTTGGAAATTTTCATTACATAGGTTGACATGTGAAAGCCATGTGCCGACCTATATAGGTCATGTGTTGCCTATGTGCAGACCTGTAGAGGTGGCACATCTGTCATAGCCTACAAACTTTAATAATGCAGTAAATGAGTCGATCTGTACAACGGATGTGTCGACACATAATTTTTTTTCTTATATGTGTCGACCTATAGTTCATTTTTTTGCAAAAATTGTTTTTGATGCATGAAACCTTTTTCAAACTTGTTTTCAAATACTTTTATGCTTCATAATGCTAAGATGCACATAGAGAATTAGAGGATACCGTCCAATATACATTAACACTAAAGTGTCATAGTTTTGACATCATGTAAAATACATCTAACTGAAAATTGCACTCATAATTGACTGCTTCAACAAAGGATTTAGGTTATTTTGAAGCTTTTTCTGATTTCTGAGACGGGTCTGAGATGTTCGGTTTGTTGGTTATTTTCGAGTTGAAATTGACATGGGGTTTGATGATAGAAGGATGAGAATATTTTTTGGTTTCAGGAAAAAGTAAATCATCCATGGCTTTACGAAGAAGAAGGAAACTAGGTCAACTAATTGCATCTAAAATCACACCAGTAGCAGATATCAGAGCATCGATGTCACGATTGAAATGTTGGAAATTCGTCAAATTCTCAATGTGGAATTTCACTAAACCTATGGAGAATTCGGAACCAAATCTTGATGAACAAGAATAAATCTTTCTGATTGATTACACTTTTTGCTCTCTACTCTTCACTCGAGTGAATCAACCAACCTTGGTTACAAGATCATTCTGCTACACAATGATTATTGAAGAAGAAAAGATGAATTGGGGAAGAAAGGGAAATTAGGGCTTTGGAGAAAAGAGGAAGAAGAAGAAGAATTTATGCAGAGAAAGTTCTTTGTTTTTCACACTAAAATTTTATTCAACCATGCAACTGCATTCATTGAGTTGTGTTACAATCAATGATATGAGACCTCCCTATTTATAGGTTGAGATTGCTTGCACACTAAACAATCTCCGAATAACCTAACTAACCCAGCTAAAACAACAAATATTTTTTAAAGCTTTCACTCGATCGAATCCCAAACGTGTACTTGTTGAAACCCAAGATTTACCAATGCGATCTATCGTCTCATACTACTCCTTTACAAGAATCTACCGATCTTCAAAGACTTCACTCGATCAGACCCACATTGCGTAATCTTGTCCCAAACCATCAAACCCTAATAGGCATTGAAGGAAAATCCATGCCCGATTTTCTGATTTGAAACCCCCAAAGTTATAAACCCAATTTATAGTACAACAAACCTAAATTGGACGTTATCAACCATAATCTAGATGGCACATAATCAAAAAATGATTATGTGTTGTTTGATTGTGTGCATGTTTAAAAGAGAGGTTGAAGATGATGAGAATGCTTTCAAATCCCGATTTCGTATATGTTTTACTCACTAGAAACCTTACTAGTAAATGATGTATGTATGAAGTATTTATATGCATGCATATTTGGAGGCAAAAGGAATGCAAAAGATTTGAAAAAATTGTGAATTTTTGGAATTTTTCATTACATAGGTTGACCTGTGAAAGCCATGTGCCGACCTGTATAGGTCATGTGTTGCCTATGTGCAGACCTATAGAGGTGACACATCTGTCATAGCCTACAAACTTTAATAATGCAGTAAATGAGTCGATCTGTACAGCGAATGTGTCGACACATAATTTTTTTTCTTATATGTGTCGACCTATAGTTCATTTTTTTGCAAAAATTGTTTTTGATGCATGAAACCTTTTTCAAACTTATTTTCAAATACTTTTATGCTTCATAATGCTAAGATGCACATAGAGAATTAGAGGATACCGTCCAATATACATTAACACTAAAGTGTCATAGTTTTGACATCATGTAAAATACATCTAACTGGAAGTTGCACTCATAATTGACTGCTTCAACGAAGGATTTAGGTTATTTTGAAGCTTATTCTGATTTCTGAGACGGGTCAGAGATGTTCGGTTTGTTGGCTATTTTCGAGTTGAAATTGACATGGGATTTGATGTTAGAAAGATGATAATATTTGTTGGTTTCAGGAAAAAGTAAATCATCCATGGCTTTACGAAGAAAAAGGAAACTAGGTCAACTCATTGCACCTAAAATCACACCAGTAGCAGATATCAGAGCATCGATGTCACGATTGAAATGCTGGAAATTCGTCAAATTCTCAATGTGGAATTTCACTAAACCTATGGAGAATTCGGAACCAAATCTTGATGAACAAGAATCAATCTTTCTGATTGATTACACTTCTTGCTCTCCACTCTTCACTCGAGTGAATCAACCAACCTTGGTTACAAGATCATTCTGCTACACAATGATTATTGAAGAAGAAAAGATGAATTGGGGAAGAAAGGAAAATTATGGCTTTGGAGAAAAGAGGAGGAAGAAGAAGAATTTATGCAGAGAAAGTTCTTTGTTTTTCACACTAAAATTTTATTCAACCATGCAACTGCATTCATTGAGTTGTGTTACAATCAATGATACGAGACCTCCCTATTTATAGGTTGAGATTGCTTGCACACTAAACAATCTCCGAATAACCTAACTAACCCAGCTAAAACAACAAATAAAGTTAAGTCTAAAATTCTATCGACATTTCGACAACTATACATATCGACACACAGAACATTTCAACAACAACAAACTCTATACAAAATGTTACTTTGACATAAAGAATTATACTTTCAACATGAAACATGCCAAAAACCTGTTCTTTCAAGACCTTGAATTGAACATAAAATTGAACAAAATTTTAATCAAATGAGATGAGAAAGATACGGTAAGTTTCATATTCTTAACATTTTTTTAGCCTGAGAATAGACTTTTTTTTGTGTTGTTTTAAAATTAAAATATTTTTTATAGAAATTTTAAAAAATTAATTAAAAATAATAAATAATACGAATATTTTAAGTCAAGAAAGCATCTAAATCAACACGCCTAAATAGAACTATAGATACTTAAGACAAAATTATGGATCAATAAAAATCTTGGCAGACAAGATATTGCTATTATATTTATATTTATATATATATAAATAAATATAAAAATTTATTGAAATTGCCTAAAAAAAAAAAAATTATACACATTGTTCTTTATCGCATTCACACGCTCAACACTGAAAAGAAAAACGAAAACGAAGGTTTCAGCTCTCTGACTCTGACTTTTCTCCTATTGTATCTAACCTTCATCTTCATCACCACCATTGCTAATTCAGTTCAATTTTCAAACCCTAATTCTTCTCAAATCCCAAAGTTTCTTCCTTATTGGCTTAATCCGTAAGCTCTCAGGTAAGTTATAAAGCTAACCACTTCCTTCACTTTTTCTTCATTCTATTGTTATTCATATTCACCCTTGATAATTTCTTTCATTTCCTTTTCAGGGTATAAATTAAAACCCTAAAAATCGTTTTTTTAATTAGCCCCAAATTAGGAAATAGTTGAGAAAGAAGAAATATCAAATAAATAGAGGTATATTGAAGAATTTAAGATTAGGGTTTTCTTTTAATCTGTGCTAAAGATGGAAACTTTGGATGCTAATTCATCATCATCATCGTCATCTCTTGGAGGGGTTAATAGTGATGATAACAATGGTAGTGTAACTTGGTATGGGATGAGGTTACCTTCTGTTAACCCCTTTCTGTCACCGGTTTCATTTCTATTGGATTATTCTGGGATTCTACGTTCTACTAATGATTCCGAGGCTGTGATTGTTAACAACGGAGTTTCTGGTTCTGGTTCGGAATTAAGGTCTCGTGTTGATACTGATACTGCCGCTTCTGTTGCTGGGAGTAGTGCAGGGGAAGTTGCAATAAGGATTATTGGAGCTGGAGAGAGTATTCAAAATCAAGTTGGGGAGTTGGGTTATGATGATTGTGGGGAGGATCTGATTGGTGAGAGAAGTGGAATGTCTGCATTGGATGATGATGATGGTGGTGGTGCTGGGAGTCGTGGGGGGATTGAGGCTAGTGAGGGGGTTCCTCTTGTGTCTTCTTCGTCTTCATCGTCGTTGGCTGGAAGCGGACGGGTTGATGGTGATGCTTCTGTGAATGGATCGGAAAATAACAGCAGGGATTCATCTTCTTACCAGAGATATGATATTCAGCTTGTTGCCAAGTGGATTGAGCAGATTCTTCCTTTCTCCCTCTTGTTATTAGTTGTTTTCATCCGACAGCATTTGCAAGGTATAACCACTTGTGTTCTTATTCATTGGTTGTGTTATTGTTATATTGTGTATGTGATGTTAATTTCGGCTTCAAACTTGTGTTACTGCAATATAATCATAGTTAGCTACTTTACATTTCATTTTCTTTTCTTTTTCATTATTATTACTCCATCCATTATGCAAATATTGGGAAAATTCAAAGTTGTTTCTGATAATTTGGCAAACTGTTGGGTGTTTAGAGCACTGGCTTGCTTGTTCTGAGGTAACGTGTTTGTAGAATAGTGGTTGGTTGGTCTTTCACTCTTGCTACCTTGTTAAATATTTTCTATCGATTCCAATTCCAATTGGAAAGTGTTGTGTGCGGCTTACGAATGCCTGTTGTTTTGGGTGAAGGGGCTTAGACAAAAAGAAAATATCAAATGAGAAGTTTTTTTTGAGGATCACAGGTGTCTCTCACCTTTGTTTTATTTGCCGGTTCTCCCTCTCAAATATGTCCCACCTTAATAAGAAAATTGTAACTTTTCTATTTGTATGGTAAATGTAAATCTTGTGGAGTTAACTTGCTGATGATATTCTTGCCACGTGTTTCAGTATCTGAATTGCAATTGTGTCTCTTCTATATTTAAAACCTCTGAATAGTTGCATTCACAGTTCACACTTATATCACGACGAGTCACCTCATATATTTGTACTTCTTATTTTTTCCACATTAACTGGTATTCATATCTGAGAATTTGCAGGTTTCTTTGTCACGATTTGGATAGCAGCTGTGATGTTCAAGTCAAATGAAATTGTTAAGAAGCAGACAGCTTTGAAGGTACTTTATTCACAATCACATCAATGCTAATCCTTTAAAATTTCTGCTCCCAAACCGAGTTTCTATACTGTCATCTCGTCACTGTACAACCATAACATCGAGTGAAATAAGTTTTATTTTGCAGGGAGACAGGAAAGTTTCTTTGCTTGCTGGTATCTCTGTTGCTTTCATTCTTCACGTGATAGGCATTTACTGGTGGTATCGAAATGATGATATTTTATATCCATTGGTCATGTTACCTCCAAACCCAACACCTTTCTGGCATGCAATATTCACCATCTTGGTCAATGGTAAGGACTTATTCGTGCAATGTTCCATAGTATGTTGTTGCAATGGATATACACTAGAACCTGTAGTTGTTCTAGTAACTTTGTTACAATCTTATGTTTTACAATTTTTTTTTTGGTCAAGTAGCTTAGTGGCTGAAATTTACCTTTTAAAGGTGAACAAGTGGGATGTTGCAGATTCAAACCCGCGCCCTGCATCTGATGTCGCTGCACAGCTACCAACTGAGCTGGCTTAACGAGACTTATGTTTTACGATCTTAATATCCTCTCCCGTTCTTATGCAAGATCCCGATCTTGACAACCTTACTTGTTCCCACATCTAAGGGAAATGGGGAATGTTAGCTGACATATTTTTAGACACATAGGCAATGGTGAAACAACAAAGTCCTTTTTTCATCATTTCCTTCAAAACATCTTTAAGTAAAAAACTTACCAAATGCACCCTTATTTGCTTCAGCACTTGTTTTATTGCTTGATATTAGTTGTTGAGATATGTTTCGGATATTGTAGATTTGTTTGTATATATTTTCTGTATTATGCATGATGGTGACTGAACACTTTGAAGAGACGGCCGATCTGTGGCCTTTGTACTAGACGGGTGTTTCCTTGGACATCCAGCATAGTAACAACCGAATGAGAAAGGGTCAGCCTCAATCTCATTGACAGTGGCTGAACCCAAAGACATAGGTTTCTGAACTAGATAGCTCAAGTACCATTTTAAGAGCGAATAATGATGATTTTTATGTATTAAATCATGAATATGTACAACATTGAATAATACATAAGGTTAATCAAATCAATCCCTTTAGTAGATATGAACAACATCTTTCTGAAGTTCAATTAAATTTATTTGTGTACTGTATTTCTATCTTGGTTGATTGCTTGGATCACATGTATTCCTTTAGATTGTATATATGGTCATTAGTCATTCTAACTTTTGTTGGTATTAATGATCATCATTATTTTGACTCAGATATATTGATGCGGCAAGTTGCAATGGCTTTTAAGTGTATTCTGCTTATATATTACAAAAAGGGGAAAGGTCATAACTTCCGTCGGCAGGTGATTAATGCTTTCCATATCGAAGTATGTAATTTTCAAGCATAGTTTACTGCTATAACTGCTGATATTCTCTAACTTTTGTAGGCTCAACTGTTGACTCTTGTTGAGTACACGCTACTGTTGTATCGTGCCTTGTTGCCTACTCCAGTTTGGTACCGTTTTTTCTTGAATAGGGAATATGGAAGTCTCTTTTCATCCCTGACCACTGGGTTGTATTTAACTTTCAAGCTAACATCTGTTGTTGAGAAGGTTGGCTTTTTTTTTTTTACCAATATTAATGTGTAGATCTGTATTTCATGATATTAAGGTTTCCGTATACAAATTCTGAATTATCATCTTTGCTTGTCTTAGGTCCAAAGCTTCATTTCTGCCTTGAAAGCGTTATCAAGAAAGGAAGTTCATTATGGGGTATATGCCACAGCAGAACAGGTAATAATGCGGTTTTGGTTAATATTTTTTTTATTAACATCGTATCCTATGTTACTAATGGCAGACAACGGAAAATAGCAGTTTTTAAAAATTTTCCTATGCAATAGTGCTATTCTGCCATGTTATAGTTGTTTAGTGATATATAGTGTATTGCGGAATCTTAAAAATTATAGTTTGGCCCAACTCAGCTCTACAAAGCCGACTTGAAGGTGAGGATTGCCCCCACTGATAAATACAACACATGCTAAATCTCTTTGTGATGTGGGATTAAATCCACCCCTTCAAACCCAACACGATGAAGCTGTTGGAGGCTGCAATTTAGGCAAGCCAAATGCGGCAATTTAGGCGACTAGAGGCGGACCGCAATGAAGGCGGAAATTCCAACACGGAAAAATAGCTGTTTGTCCGAATTCTGCTATGTTATAGTGGTTTAGTGCCGCTGTAGCTGCTATTTAACAGCCCTGATTGTATCTAAATCTATCTATTCTATAACTATAATATAAAACCTTGGCCCTTTAATAATGACACATGACAGATATCTAGGCCCTCCATTACATGCTGAACTTTTTCTGCAGATCTGTGCCGTGTTGCAAGGGATTTTGTTTACTAGTTTAGCCAGAAAATCTCATTCTTTTGTTACAATGTTTTGATTCGGTGTTTTGTGAAACTTTTAGTTTTCTAATTTTGTAAATGCATACATATCTATATAACATATATGTTAGGCATGCAATTGTTAAATGGAAGAGATGAATTGCAGTTGGCTATTCTCGTTCAAGCATTGCGTTTCATCAATCTGAGAACAAAGCTATGTTTAATGTATCCGTTTTCTATCAAATTACTTCAAAATGATTTCTAACTATAAAAGTCATGGATAATGTATGGTAAATGTAGATTTCATGTACCAATTAATTTATGGCATTCATCAAGATAATTTGCTTTGTTCTCAAGTATTTCTATATTTTATTTACATGTATACTTGCACATGGTGCTTGTGTTCATTTTTTTTCTGGATGATATAGAAGAGGGACCTTCAGAAAATAGATTTATATTTTGTTTGCATTATATTTTCTTTTGGAGTTTTGTTATGTGATATTGTCTCAACTATCCCTTTCAAACGATATTTCTCCGCATTTAAGGGTGAAAACTGCACAATTACTATGTTATAGAAGATTTCCATTGTGCAATTTTTTAAAATTATGATTCTAAGTTATGTGTTTCTACGCAGGTTACTGCTGCTGGTGACCTATGTGCTATATGCCAGGAGAAGATGCATTCACCTATCTTGTTGCGTTGCAAACACATTTTCTGCGAAGATTGTGTATCTGAGTGGTGAGTACATATCTTAATTCTTCATTTAGAACTTCTATTTCAACACAGAAAGTTCACAATATATCAAGAGAACAAAGATTGTATTATGATTTCCTCTTATTAATGACTTCTTTTCTAAGTTATGTAACCAACAAAGGCACTTTCCTTTTCAGGTTTGAGAGAGAAAGGACTTGCCCTCTCTGCAGAGCATTGGTTAAAGCAGCTGATCTTCGGACCTTTGGAGATGGATCAACAAGTTTGTTTTTCCAGCTGTTTTAATAAACCAAGATCTTTGGGTTGGATCATACATAGTTTTGGACCAACCTCTACCGATAAAGTATCATGCTTCTTACTCTGATTAGGTAAGATTTTTCATCAAAGGGTACGGTTGCAATGATGACAGATGTACAAATTAAGGGCTTTGCTCAGCCGTCAGATGCTCAAAATCGGGGGAACCTGCTAACTTGATATATTCCTCATATCGTAGACGAACACATATTTGTTTATAATGTCACATTATTTTGACATTCACCCCCCTCTTTATAAGTTTGTACATGTTTTTGCACAGGATTTATTCAAATATGTCAACTAAGTTGTTGCACTCGGAAGAGTACTGAAATTGCCATATGTTATAAGAGATTTGGATTTAAATGCTTTTGTTGTTTGTCATGTTTCTTTTTCCTCTTTTTGCTCAGCTAGTAAAACTTCTATCATAAATTGCTACGGGTTAAAGATCTTCTCCATTCATTTTCTATTTTTTTTCCAATTATTTTAGTTTTATTCAAATAACACATTTCAAAAATTTGTGACATTTTAAATATTTATGTGATTTTATACACACAAAATTAAAAGATAAAGTATTAGGAAATTGAGAGGATTCCTACACAAAAAACATACCGATGGTTATAATAAGAGGGAACAGATATAAGTATCTTTGGGAAGATCTTTCTTTTATTTCAAACTTTACAATTCAAAATCTACTATGAAGCCAAAATAACTTTCATTACCCTATAGCAAATTTTAAAATTTGTTATAAATTGGATGAATGGTAAAGATCAGCACTCCAATTTATCCAGTGAATTATTCACGGGAGAGAATCTAGATCCATCAATAAGGAAGAAAGTTGTCATTAATAGAGATAATATACATTAATAAATAGAATTAAAAATTTTGAGAAAAATTGCTCATTGTGACATAATCCAACATTTATGCATGGTAGAAAATTGACATTTGAAAAGAAGGAGTTGTTAGTGTTTGTAAACAACTGACAAAAAAATTGTATATAAAAATAATTAAATAATTAACAATTATGTAAATGATATCTATTATATGATATTGTGAAACACTTTTTTTGAAGACAACAATCATTGTGGTACATAAGTTGAGTTTTACCTTGTCATGAATTAACATTTGTAGGTTTGTTTTGCTCTTTATTCTTAAATTTGCCACATATATTTGTCCATGACTAAATATATCTCATGACAAGAATACATCCATATAGTTGAAATATTAAACTTAATATTTGTTCATTGTCATGACAAATTAAATAATAATTGAGAATTGTCTTTAATAGTTATGGGTGTAGTTGCATGTCTCTAATACATTTAGGGGGAATATCCTAGTACGATAATTTTGTTGCTTGTCTTATCGTTTTTATTTTCGTTTCTGTTTATCGAGTCTCCTTCATAATTCCACATCCTCTATGAATCAAGTTTTTGTAATAATTCACTTTTAACATGCATAAATCAATTGTTACATTTGAGATTTGATTATGATGATTTAAATAAATTGCCCGAGTTAGTGAAACAAGAATCGAAGGTGATATCAATTCAAGTCACCTGTGAAGTCAAATCTCAAACTATCTTGAAAAATTTGAAAAATTTGAAAAATTGAGATTTCTTATGTGTGATTCGAATCACTCACAATCCATGACCCGAATAAAGTAAAACATAGGCAGAATAAGAAAATTTTGGTGTCTGTGATTCGAATCACATATTACACCTGATTCGAATCATGCAACCCTGTGATTTGAATTACTGTTTGTGCGTGACTCGAATCACAAACTTCCTGATAGCTGTCGCATCACGCGAAAAACCGGCGGGAAAAGAAGAACAACAGAGCCGCCACCGTGCGTTATTTATCCCAAAATAGGGAAAGGAAACGCTCAGAGTAAACCTGGGAAAGAACATGGTCTCGCGACCAAAGAGAATGGGTTCGGGAGTCGGTTATGCGAAGGGAAGGTATTAGCACCCCTACGCATCCGTAGTACTCTACGGGATCCACGCACAATAGAAAGGAAATTGGTTGCTAAAACACTGCTCAAACTCACACACACTGGCTGAAAGAAACGCGAGAAACTGACTGAAACTGACTCGGCAGGATGTCGCATCCTGGGCCTACTTAGTCTATCAGGCATAGACATCAGAGTCGAAGTAGTTCGGACTGGGGAAACGACACATGCTCGCTAGGATGTCGCATCCTATGCATACGTATCTTCTCGGACGAGAGAAGAATCAGAGCATTCGTAGCTCGGCTGAAACGCACACAAACAGACACAGGCAAAGGCAAACGTGGAGCCTGAATGCCAATCACTGGACTTACATCAGCATCCGAACCAAAACACACGCACACTGGAACCCAAATGCCACTCGATGGACTTACATCAGCTTCCAAGCACACAACAGCACAACAAGTTAATAGGGAGTCGGGGACTCAGCCTATAACTGTCAAACACACACAAAAAAGAAAAAGGGCGATGTAGTTCCCCTACGCAGGGATAAAGGACCTAGCCTAACCAGATAACAGAGGGAGACACAACTAGGGAGACTACGACTCGAGCCTAGATGTTATCATGCAAATCGTCCCTAAGTTAAGGTTTCTAGCTAAATGGCACAAGGGCCAACCTATCCTAAGTATGGCTCACACAGGGAGCAAGCCACACACACTTAACTTGCACAGGAAGCAAGCCAAGCAAAACCTAACTTGCACAAGAAGCAAGTCTAAACTAATCCTAACTTGCACAGGAAGCAAGTCAAACAATCCTATTTTGCACAGGAAGCAAGTCAAACAATCCTACAAGCACAGATAGCACACGCTATACGCAAACAAGTGGCTCAAACAATGGTTAGGTTTTAGTCAAGGGGTCATATCAACCTCGACAAACAAACCTCTGGAACTGGGTGAATGTGCTCTTAACCTTGCCATTGAGGGGCTAAGGTGAAGCAGATGAAAGGATGAAGTGAGGATGAGACCTCACAGCTCTTATCCCTGGCCTGGGAGAGCTTAAGACAAGAATGTGTGGGTTCAGAAAGTGGGAACCCTTCTACACATTTAAGACTGACTCAACTGTACAATTGTACAAGATCTTGGGTTTTTATCCGTAATGCATCAATACAGTGGTGTGAGCAAAGCAGATGACACACTGAATAGTGGGGGATAGATTGCATATCCCTACCTTCCACCAATTGCCTCTTCACTTAGGAGGTCTTTGACTCTATGCAAGGACAAAAGTAAACAGTCACAAACATTGCCTCTTAAGGAGGACTTCAGACAGTTGCCTGGCCAAGTAACAGGCCAGGTCTTCCAGACTACATGAAGTAGAAGAGACATACCTCAATGCAAATTACTTATACAAGCAAAGCAAAGCAAAAAGTTCTCAAGGAACTAAGCAACTAAAGCACCAAATCAGCAGGGCAATGGTGATACAGTTGGTATTTGGTGACCAATGCTTGAAACTGATGAAATAAGGCTTTCCAATGTTGATTAGTTGAAGAATTTGCCTTGTGGATGCTTGCCTTTGCCAATGCCTCAGTCAAGTTCTCTTGTATTGGTTGGAGTATGTTGGTTATGCTGGTCACTAGCAGGTCAAACAATTGGTGAGCCAAGCTGTTGTTGATGGTTTTCTGAGTGACAGAAAAATGGTGGAATGGGAGTTGGTCATGTGTTGCAAGGCAGGGTTTGACAGGAAATGCACAAACAAGGTGAGTTGGAGTGAATGTGAGAGGGCAAGTTGCAAGGGTTTGTCTGCAGTGGGATGTTGGAAAACAAAATGCAAGGCTTGGTTGCTTGATGTTTTGGACAGAGAGAATGAAATGTAAAATAGCAAGGTCAGGGTTGGGAGAGTGTTGGACTTAGTTTGGAAGATGCAAGTGGGATGAGGGGTTTGGTTGTAGCTACTGCAGGAAATGTTGGTAGCAGGTTTTTGAAAAGGTGCAAGAAGTGAGTGAGGCTTTTTTGTTGGTCTGCTGCTGCAGGGGTTTTTTCATGACAGGGAAGTGTAGTTTTTTTGATTAAAAAATAGAAAAATGCCAAGCCAATGGATCAATGAAGCTCTTGGTTTTGCTGGTTTTGTTATGACAGAAAAGAATGCTCAAGTCTGCTGTTGGATGCTTGACAGCACTTTTCCAAATGGCCAAGGTGAAGTAGATCTTGCTATGTTGGTTGTGGCAAGGCCAGGTTGGGACTGTCAAAATGCAAGGCTCAAGTTTGGTTTTTTTAGTTTTGACAGGTTTTTGCTTGGTAAAATGCAAGTGAGGTGGTGTTTAGAAGTGAAGTCAAGCAAGGTTTGAGAAAGCAATGCAGTTTGGTTCCTTGTGAGTTTTGACAGAAAATCCAAGTGAGCAGAGGTTTTTTGTTGGAAAAATATGAGTGAAGTTGTTGTGGTCTGCCCCTTGCTTCACAATGATCAATATGGATGTATCATCCAAAATTCCCATGCTTCAGTCCTTTTTCCAATCTTTTGCCAGCCCTTGTGCATCAGTCAGTTTTTTAGAATGAGAATCCCTTCTTTTTATTTGCCTTGGCCAAATGGTTTTTGTGTGATGCCAATTGCTGCTGCAGTGTTATGTGATGGTTGGTTGCAGATGTTATGCCATGCCTTGCTGCTGGTTTTATGGCAGGGTTTTTGTTTTGGAAATTTTGATAGCCCTCTGGTCAAATGGCCCAGGATGCATTTCTACAATATGAAGTTTTTGTTATGCAGCCGTTAGTCTTCCCAAAATGACAGAAAAAACTCCCATTCCTCCAAACCTGCTGTTGGCTGCTGTTGCTGTCCTTTAATGACAGCAGATCCATCCTCCAAACTGTTGTTCAGTGTTGCTTCTTCAGCAAGGCAATGTCCTTCTTCATGACAGAATAATTGCTTGTATTCTGCTGTATTAAGTATGGCATGGCATAGGTGTTCTTTTAGTTGCACAGCAGGGTGAGGCTTTGAGAGAGAGTGTGATCTGCTGCTATGTGTGTGTCCAAACAGAAAATGATGGAAAAAATTCTGCTATGTGAGAGTAGTACAAGGCAAGGTTGCAAGAGGTATGGTTCATGAATTGGACATGTCCTTTTTGCCAAAATTCAAGTGAGCAAGCATGGCTATGTGTACTTGTTGGTGTATGGCTGCACAATGAGGCTCACCATGACAGAAAAAAATGGTCAAGAATGCTGCATAATGATGCTGGTACAAAGCATGGTTGTGGAAAGCAAGGACAAGCATGGTGCAATGGTACTTTTCTTGTAATTCAAGCAACCAAGCAATATCCACATGTGCTGCATATTTTGACTTTGCAAACACCCTCAAAATGGTATTTATGAGCTGTTCCAATTGGCCAAATGCTGAAAAAATGTTTGAGTCAAAAAGTCAACTCTTGGTCAAACTTACATTTAAATGAAAAAGGTCAAAATTTGCCATTTTGATTGGTGAAGTTTTGGGTCATGAAATTTATATTTTTGGAGAGAGGATGAAAAATGTGGTTTGTAGGAAAAAACCCCACCAAATTTGGCCAAACGGTTTGGGAGATATGGCCCTTTGAAGTTCAAGATTTTCTGAAATCGATTCGATCATAACTTGCCAACCACACATGGGAATTGAGAGTTCTAGGACTTTTTGGAAATGGGAGAACAAGATCTTCAACTTTCATGTTGGGCAAAATTTCATTTGAGGCTTGTATCACAATGTAAGTTTGAGGATCAAGACTTTCCATTTATGGCAGGTTTCAGTTACAGGCCCAGTTTCCATTTTGGGAAATTCATGATCTGGCTTCAAATTCTTCCATGATGGTGTTTGGCATGATATATGATGACTATTTGGACATGAATGAACTCTCACAAACCAAATCCAATCATCCAATCACTGATTAAATGGACAGTTGACCAACAGTTGACTTTTAGGGTTTCTGACTGATTATGCATTGACTGATGAATTCCAAACCCTAATTCTTTGAGGACTTGACTTCAAATGATGTCCCAAGTTGTATGAACTCTTGATTATTGACCATGGTGCCCAAATTCCACAAGAATGACCACCATCCACTGCTTTGACTGACAATTGACTTTTTAGGGTTTTTGATTGTCTGGGCATGAACTGCTAACCTCTGAGCCTTCAACCCTTGACCAAAATACTTCCCACAGACCTCCAAGCCATGTGAACTTGTTGGACAAACCCTAAGGCCTTGGTTCGATGAGAAATTCCTTTGCTTGCTTGGTTGACTGATCAGGAGATTAGTTTGACCTAATTCTTGATTGCTTGCTCTTGAGGCAATTGAGGGACAATGCAAATGCTGTGCAATGGATCATGATATGCTATGACCTAATATGAAAAATGTATGCATAATGATAGGTGCAAATTCGAGGTGCTACAGCTGCCCCTATTCAATCAGCTGGGAACCCGAACGGATGAGAGCAACGGCTGTCAGACTTTCAGGGTAAACAGGGATTGAATACCAAGAACCGTAGAATTTGCACCATACAGGGATCCGCCAATGGAAACGTCCACTGGGATTTGATATTTATTACTGGGTATACATTTTTTTGTTTTTTTGTTTTCAAAGGGTACGGCCACATCCAGACATCGCAACGACGATGAATGGGGGAAAGAAATCACAACTAGATGCCAACGGACAACTAGGAAAAACTCGACGTTTATCGGGACCAACGGAGAGGTAACCAGACATTAATGAATGACTGGGAGGGATACAACCATACGTCAACGGACGAAATGGGAAAAACTCAACGTTTACCAAGACCAACGGAGAGGTAACCAACTGGGGACGACCAGGAAAAACTCGACGTTTATCGAAACCAACGGAGAGGTAACCAACTGGGGACGACCAGGAAAAACTCGACGTTTATCGAAACCAACGGAGAGGTAACCAGACATTAATGAATGACTGGGGGGACTCGACCAGACATCAACGGATGAATGGGAGAAAACTCGACGTTTACAGACATCGGAAGATGATGTTTACAGACACCAAAAAGATCGACCAGACATTTACTGATGAATGGGAAGACTCGACGTTTACAGACATCGGAAGATGATGTTTACAGACACCAAAAAGATTGACCAGACATTTACAGATGAATGGGAATGAGAGAAACACAACCAGACGTCAACGGACGACTGGGAAAAACTCGTCGTTTATCGAAACCAACGGAGAGGTAAATCCACGTGGGGACAGGTACAACTAGACATCATCGGATGACTAGGAAAAACTCGACGTTTATCGACACCAACGGAGAGGAGGATACTTCACTTGGGAAGGAGGACACAACCAAATCATCAACGGATGATCGGGAAAAACTCGACGTTTATCGACACCAACGGAGAGGAGAATACTTCTTCGGTCTGAATACCGGAAAATTGGCCTTGTGCCATGAGTACATCGACCTGATCGTCGGAAACTCCTTCGGTCTGAATACCGGAAAATTGGCCTTGTGCCATGAGTACATCGACCTGATCGTCGGAAACTCCTTCGGTCTGAATACCGGAAAAATTGGCCTTGTGCCATGAGTACATCGACCTGATCGTCGGAAACTCCTTCGGTCTGAATACCGGAAAATTGGCCTTGTGCCATGAGTACATCGACCTGATCGTCGGAAACTCCTTCGGTCTGAATACCGGAAAAATTGGCCTTGTGCCATGAGTACATCGACCTGATCGTCGGAAACTCCTTCGGTCTGAATACCGGGAAATCATAAGTACATATTATCTATAGCCGTCAAAACGTAGATAATACACTCGCATGGAATATTATCCATAACCGGGTTGTAGGTTGTTAAATGAATAATCGACCGAAAAGAAAGGCATCTGGGTACCAGACTAGGTATGCAAAAGATGACCAATCAACAGGGGATAAAGCTGCTAACTCGGAGCAAGTATCCAAAAGGAAGGGGAAGACCCAATGGGGACAATACTGCTTGATCAAGGCAAGTATCCAGAGGGGAAAGAATATCAATATCACAAACCGGATACTGATAACTGCAAAGAGGGGATTACATCTACCGGTTAGTAGGTAGAAAACCACGGAAAAATAACCAGTCATTGATAGGATGAGCACAAAGGGTTAACTCCAATCAAGGGGATGAAAGTGGGATTTTACAACTACCAGCTAGTGGGTAGAAAACCACAAAGATAGGACTTACAACTACCGGTTTGTAGGTAGAGGCCAACAAATTCCGCTGAGGATGAAATGAATGAGTGCCGGTTAGTGAGCGACTATTCATTTATGCCCCAGGGCAGCACAAGAGATGGGCAACAAGAAGCCTATTTAGGATCGATCCAAAAAGGCAGACTGAATCAAGACTCATCCTAATGAGGGAAGAACTCAATAGGGAAAACCCATCCCATTAGGGAGGGAACGGAAGCAACCATCATCCACGAGGATGTATCTCAGTGGGGGAAATGGCAGGAAAAGATTGACACTTTCTTCTTAAGGGGTAGACTCTACATGGAGAGATCAGACACACCCATATCTGTTTAAGGCAAAAGACTCAAGCTGGCAAGACACCAACAATTGGGGAGTAACACTGCTGGGGATACCCACTCGACTGAGGAATTACTTGTTGGGAAAACACCAACCTCTCGACCATGCTGATGAACCCAATTCTAAAGCCGATCCAATGGCGCGATGCTAAACTCTTTCCAACAAACCAACCTTGGCTGGTTGCCACGGCCTAGGGCTAATGGATATGCTTGCTATGTTGATGCATGAATTTTTCTTGTGTTACACAATGCCCCATGATCATGGAAATGCTATGCACTAATGATGCAATATGCTATGCTTATCTAAATGATGAATGCATAAACACATGTCTCCTTCAGAGACAACACCGGGGAATTCCAGGAACTGTGCTGGGGAACGGTAAAGCGACTTCACCGGGAGGAAGACTCAACCAATCTTCAGATAGGATAAACCCTGCTTTGGAGAATGTTTGTTACTCTGCTAGGGATAACCCACGCGATCCATGGGTAGAATCAACTCAGCTGGGGATGCAGATATCAGTCTACTACAGAAATCCGTCCAATCCACTGGTAGGACGAACTCTGCTGGAGAAATAAATACTACTCCACTAGGGACGACCCAACCAATCCATATGTAGGAGAATCACTGCTTGGAGATGTATTTCATGAGACCCGCTCCACTCGGGGAACTTGCTGAGGAAAAACCACACCATTCTGCTGAGGAGAACAATCCTAGTGGAGAGAACAACAACCGTAGCAGTGAGAGTAACAAACTCTGTTGAGGATGATAACACGTCATATCATACCGGAGATGAATTCCCACAAACCTGCTTGGGATGAACACTCATGGCCATACTGGAGATAACAGCATCACAAAACCAATTGTTGGGGAACACACCTACAGTCTACTGATAAACTCCACTAGGGGACTCCTGGGGAAAATAGCTGTCAGGCGCTCAGCGGGGATTCTCAACTGGGGAAATTTGCAAGCATAAGCCTGTTGGGGATAAACAATCCTCAGATCTGCTGGGGAAAGAAGGTACTGTCCACAGGTATCTCTGCAGGGGAAATAACTCTGATAGCTTCAATACTGACTTGGTCTGGGGACGTGATAACCTTCAGGCTTGCTGAGGAGACAACGATCTCGAATCTGCCAGGGAGATCACACTCTCAATCCTCTGGGGAGATACAGCTTGTTTGACAGGGATGTCGGTCGACTCGTCGAACACTAGTATCCATCATCCACCCATAGTGTTAGCTTTCCACTTTTAAGAACTCCCAGACTCTTCTGGACTTTTCTGCTCCATCATCTTGTATTCCAAATCTCGTCCGTACTCCTCGGGGATCGAACTCCTGGTATTCATACAAACCTTCCAATCATCAGACTTTGAAGAGTCTTCCTGATTAATTTTCCAGGACCGTCGTCGTAATCCTTCACTGTCTTTTCATGATTCATCTGTCCCTTGCCCCTGATTGGACTCGGAGGGGATCTCTTGTCATAAAGGCTTCACATCACCACCGACAAGTGAATGAATATATCCAACAGTACTTGCACAAGAGATCGTTAGATAAAAAACGTGCCCCAGGTATGCCCCATGATAGGGCTCAAACAGTACTCTACTGGGGATGCCCCACAAAAGCGCTAACAGGGACTTGGAGGAAGAATGTTGTACTGCCGAGAACATGAAGATAAACAACTTCAACCAACACTGCACTGAGCAACTTCACTGAGGAGAGACCATACGAGGTTCTGTAGGACAAAGATACAGTCATGCTCGAGATACGAACAATTGTCTTACCTGTTGGTAATCATACCACCCCCGGGAGAGCACTGTGGGTCTCCTAAGTATCCTTCCATCATTGTGAACGTTCACTTTGTTTAAAAACAATTTTTTTTGAAAAATTTGTTTACTTTGAAAACAATGATACTTTATCAATTAAAAACATGCAAAACATTTGTTGAGTTGAAACAAATAAGAATGCAAATAATTGGATAAAAGCTCAAATTGATGTGATGGAATGGTAGTCTGCAAAGGGCGAGACTCCATGGATCTGTACAAGTTTGAAATCGGTGATATATATTGGAGAGGGCTACATTGAACATAATGACCTTTCCTCTACCATTCTGAATTTTCGATGTATTCAGAGCTTCAGTCGATGACGAATCGAGAATTCCTGACGGATGACATATATAGAGCACAGTCTTGTCAAGATGCAGTTACTTGCCAAATCCCTAATTTTTGCCTAGATTGCCCCAGTGTGAGGTGATCAATCTAGCGGGATGCCAATTCTTTTTTTTTTTCAATGTCTCTAACTTTTGCCTGGATCGCCCTTTCGGGTTTTCAATCCACCGAGACGCTCCTTTTTGCCTAAGTCGCCCTTTGGGGTGTTCAACTTAGCGAGCTGTTTGATTTTTTTTCTTTTTGTTTAGGCGAAGTATTTCTTGACTGCACCAGGATTCACAGGACGAGTGAACTTCTTCATCCATTGTAGTAAGTGTCAGAACACTGCCTGAAGAGGCTCTTTTGACAACATATGGACATTCATAGCTTGGGGGTTCACTTGCCCCTGGAATCGGGTACGAAAGACAAGACTTTCTTGAGCACAAGGTCACCTTCTCGGAACACACGAGGCTTGACCTTCTTGTTGAATGCTTTTTCACTCTCTGCTGATATGACTGACCATGACACATGGCAGTTGATCTCTTCTTTTTGATCGAATTCAGCATCAGCCAACTTGGGACTTTGAGGGTGCTATTTTTCTTTCTTTTTTTTTTTTTTTTCTTTCTTTTTCTTTCTTTTGATTTGCTTTTGCACCCTCCTCTTCCTTTTTTTTTCTTTTTTCTTTTTTCTTTTTTTGATAATGCCCCAGTTGGCTGTTCTGCTGATTCTCGAGATGCAGCTGAGTGATCTTCATCTCTTGCTCAAGAAGTCGGGAAATCTCGCCAGGAATCCCTTCAACATCATCTTCGTCTGCTTCGAATACAGGGAATTTCAAAATTGGGAGATGACGTCCGATCACTATGTTCAATGGGTTTGAGAAACAACCTGCATAACGATTTGATATGAAAAGCTCTTTGAAAATCAAACAAGACAATCGTTATGCAGATGAAAAGACTGCTTTTATTCCTGTTTTTAAAGGTTTTTTGTGATCACCAATTTCATGCAAAAAGCGAAAAGGGAAAACAATTGGAAAAACAAATGTTTTAACATGAATTATTTGAATGAAAATATCATTGCACAAAATGCTGCCAACAATGTCATCACTTCTCCTTTTGGCATGGGAGAAGGGTTTTTAAACAAAGTGATTGTTATTCTGACTTATGAAAAACTGTAGAAAAGCCCACAGTGACCCAATTGTGGCAGACACCTCCAGGAATGGTGAAATTGTTCAAATCCCCTGCGTCCTCTTCCAAGATAGCAGCATCCTTTTCTTCAAGTTGATCGTCATGGATGAATCCTCCACTCTTGAACAGACCTTGCTCATTGCATGCCCCAGAATAGTAGCCAATGCCAGCCCGGGATCGGTTAACCAGGAATAAATCCATCAACAGTACAAAGTCTGGCAAATGTCTCTCTGAGTTCACAATTCTCTTGCTCAGGATGATCCATCAATCTGGCAGGGATGGCTCTGGTATAATACCGGCAGAGTGCGTCTTCAAAATAAATGAAGATCGCAGGGTCAGACCACAGGACAGGAGACCGGAACAGAACCTGCTGATGCAAATGATGCATGAAGTGTTTATGCATATGCTTGTTTTTATTTCAAAGGAACTCGAGGGTTTTATTTGCAAACTTTGAAATATTTAGCATTTTGATCATATATGAGAATATCTCCTCAGATATATCAGGTGAAAAAATTTTCCCGGTTTTTTCATGTTTTGAAATTTTTTGCAAATAAACTCCTTTGAGTTCCTTGAAAATTTTCTTTTTGATTTTTTCATTGCGTTTCTTTTGAAAAATAAATATGCTATGATGCACATGATGCAGACTGGACTGGCTGGTTGTGCAATCTCTGATCACTAGGTCGAAGCTTCAGTCAAAATCAGAACATAAATCCGACTTAAGGTCAACCGAACACTGTCTGAACACAAAGTCACCATCAGAACCAAGTCACCAACAGAACCGAGTCACCAACGGTACCTGTAATAAAATAACCCTTCCCCACTCACGGGTGTAGTCTAGGCCAGGGTAAAGCTTGAGAGAAACGCAGCATAAATAACCTTTCGCAGAATACTGTCATATACACACCCGAAGTATGTAACGACAGCATCCCACCAGGGTCTGAACTGCTCGTGATATCAATGTTCCGCTAAGTGGCGCCATACCACCCGCTTCCCATGAATCACTCTATTCCTAGGTATCCTAGATTGCACTCATGGTCTGGGTATTGGACCTTTTACCTCAACTGACTCTTCCCCCCACACAGAGAGAAACAAACAACCAGCCAGGTGAACAGATGAATAAATGCAAACATTAATGCAAACATAAATGCAAACAATAAACAATGAATGCAAACAGTAAATAATGAATGCAATAAATAAACACAGCACAAAGCAACCAAACCCTAACCTAGAGAGCGCTAGGAGAGACTCGCTCAGGGAAGATGGACCAGCATAGGTCAACTTCTGATATTCCCCAGTGGAGTCGCCAGCTGTCGCATCGCGCGAAAAACCGGCGGGAAAAGAAGAACAACAGAGCCGCCACCGTGCGTTATTTATCCCAAAATAGGGAAAGGAAACGCTCAGAGTAAACCTGGGAAAGAACATGGTCTCGCGACCAAAGAGAATGGGTTCGGGAGTCGGTTATGCGAAGGGAAGGTATTAGCACCCCTACACATCCGTAGTACTCTACGGGATCCACGCACAATAGAAAGGAAATTGGTTGCTAAAACACTGCTCAAACTCACACACACTGGCTGAAAGAAACGCGAGAAACTGACTGAAACTGACTCGGCAGGATGTCGCATCCTGGGCCTACTTAGTCTATCAGGCATAGACATCAGAGTCGAAGTAGTTCGGACTGGGGAAACGACACATGCTCGCTAGGATGTCGCATCCTATGCATACGTATCTTCTCGGACGAGAGAAGAATCAGAGCATTCGTAGCTCGGCTGAAACGCACACAAACAGACACAGGCAAAGGCAAACGTGGAGCCTGAATGCCAATCACTGGACTTACATCAGCATCCGAACCAAAACACACGCACACTGGAACCCAAATGCCACTCGATGGACTTACATCAGCTTCCAAGCACACAACAGCACAACAAGTTAATAGGGAGTCGGGGACTCAGCCTATAACTGTCAAACACACACAAAAAAGAAAAAGGGCGATGTAGTTCCCCTACGCAGGGATAAAGGACCTAGCCTAACCAGATAACAGAGGGAGACACAACTAGGGAGACTACGACTCGAGCCTAGATGTTATCATGCAAATCGTCCCTAAGTTAAGGTTTCTAGCTAAATGGCACAAGGGCCAACCTATCCTAAGTATGGCTCACACAGGGAGCAAGCCACACACACTTAACTTGCACAGGAAGCAAGCCAAGCAAAACCTAACTTGCACAGGAAGCAAGTCTAAACTAATCCTAACTTGCACAGGAAGCAAGTCAAACAATCCTATTTTGCACAGGAAGCAAGTCAAACAATCCTACAAGCACAGATAGCACACGCTATACGCAAACAAGTGGCTCAAACAATGGTTAGGTTTTAGTCAAGGGGTCATATCAACCTCGACAAACAAACCTCTGGAACTGGGTGAATGTGCTCTTAACCTTGCCATTGAGGGGCCAAGGTGAAGCAGATGAAAGGATGAAGTGAGGATGAGACCTCACAGCTCTTATCCCTGGCCTGGGAGAGCTTAAGACAAGAATGTGTGGGTTCAGAAAGTGGGAACCCTTCTACACATTTAAGACTGACTCAACTGTACAATTGTACAAGATCTTGGGTTTTTATCCGTAATGCATCAATACAGTGGTGTGAGCAAAGCAGATGACACACTGAATAGTGGGGGATAGATTGCATATCCCTACCTTCCACCAATTGCCTCTTCACTTAGGAGGTCTTTGACTCTATGCAAGGACAAAAGTAAACAGTCACAAACATTGCCTCTTAAGGAGGACTTCAGACAGTTGCCTGGCCAAGTAACAGGCCAGGTCTTCCAGACTACATGAAGTAGAAGAGACATACCTCAATGCAAATTACTTATACAAGCAAAGCAAAGCAAAAAGTTCTCAAGGAACTAAGCAACTAAAGCACCAAATCAGCAGGGCAATGGTGATACAGTTGGTATTTGGTGACCAATGCTTGAAACTGATGAAATAAGGCTTTCCAATGTTGATTAGTTGAAGAATTTGCCTTGTGGATGCTTGCCTTTGCCAATGCCTCAGTCAAGTTCTCTTGTATTGGTTGGAGTATGTTGGTTATGCTGGTCACTAGCAGGTCAAACAATTGGTGAGCCAAGCTGTTGTTGATGGTTTTCTGAGTGACAGAAAAATGGTGGAATGGGAGTTGGTCATGTGTTGCAAGGCAGGGTTTGACAGGAAATGCACAAACAAGGTGAGTTGGAGTGAATGTGAGAGGGCAAGTTGCAAGGGTTTGTCTGCAGTGGGATGTTGGAAAACAAAATGCAAGGCTTGGTTGCTTGATGTTTTGGACAGAGAGAATGAAATGTAAAATAGCAAGGTCAGGGTTGGGAGAGTGTTGGACTTAGTTTGGAAGATGCAAGTGGGATGAGGGGTTTGGTTGTAGCTACTGCAGGAAATGTTGGTAGCAGGTTTTTGAAAAGGTGCAAGAAGTGAGTGAGGCTTTTTTGTTGGTCTGCTGCTGCAGGGTTTTTTTCATGACAGGGAAGTGTAGTTTTTTTGATTAAAAAATAGAAAAATGCCAAGCCAATGGATCAATGAAGCTCTTGGTTTTGCTGGTTTTGTTATGACAGAAAAGAATGCTCAAGTCTGCTGTTGGATGCTTGACAGCACTTTTCCAAATGGCCAAGGTGAAGTAGATCTTGCTATGTTGGTTGTGGCAAGGCCAGGTTGGGACTGTCAAAATGCAAGGCTCAAGTTTGGTTTTTTTAGTTTTGACAGGTTTTTGCTTGGTAAAATGCAAGTGAGGTGGTGTTTAGAAGTGAAGTCAAGCAAGGTTTGAGAAAGCAATGCAGTTTGGTTCCTTGTGAGTTTTGACAGAAAATCCAAGTGAGCAGAGGTTTTTTGTTGGAAAAATATGAGTGAAGTTGTTGTGGTCTGCCCCTTGCTTCACAATGATCAATATGGATGTATCATCCAAAATTCCCATGCTTCAGTCCTTTTTCCAATCTTTTGCCAGCCCTTGTGCATCAGTCAGTTTTTTAGAATGAGAATCCCTTCTTTTTATTTGCCTTGGCCAAATGGTTTTTGTGTGATGCCAATTGCTGCTGCAGTGTTATGTGATGGTTGGTTGCAGATGTTATGCCATGCCTTGCTGCTGGTTTTATGGCAGGGTTTTTGTTTTGGAAATTTTGATAGCCCTCTGGTCAAATGGCCCAGGATGCATTTCTACAATATGAAGTTTTTGTTATGCAGCCGTTAGTCTTCCCAAAATGACAGAAAAAACTCCCATTCCTCCAAACCTGCTGTTGGCTGCTGTTGCTGTCCTTTAATGACAGCAGATCCATCCTCCAAACTGTTGTTCAGTGTTGCTTCTTCAGCAAGGCAATGTCCTTCTTCATGACAGAATAATTGCTTGTATTCTGCTGTATTAAGTATGGCATGGCATAGGTGTTCTTTTAGTTGCACAGCAGGGTGAGGCTTTGAGAGAGAGTGTGATCTGCTGCTATGTGTGTGTCCAAACAGAAAATGATGGAAAAAATTCTGCTATGTGAGAGTAGTACAAGGCAAGGTTGCAAGAGGTATGGTTCATGAATTGGACATGTCCTTTTTGCCAAAATTCAAGTGAGCAAGCATGGCTATGTGTACTTGTTGGTGTATGGCTGGACAATGAGGCTCACCATGACAGAAAAAAATGGTCAAGAATGCTGCATAATGATGCTGGTACAAAGCATGGTTGTGGAAAGCAAGGACAAGCATGGTGCAATGGTACTTTTCTTGTAATTCAAGCAACCAAGCAATATCCACATGTGCTGCATATTTTGACTTTGCAAACACCCTCAAAATGGTATTTATGAGCTGTTCCAATTGGCCAAATGCTGAAAAAATGTTTGAGTCAAAAAGTCAACTCTTGGTCAAACTTACATTTAAATGAAAAAGGTCAAAATTTGCCATTTTGATTGGTGAAGTTTTGGGTCATGAAATTTATATTTTTGGAGAGAGGATGAAAAATGTGGTTTGTAGGAAAAAACCCCACCAAATTTGGCCAAACGGTTTGGGAGATATGGCCCTTTGAAGTTCAAGATTTTCTGAAATCGATTCGATCATAACTTGCCAACCACACATGGGAATTGAGAGTTCTAGGACTTTTTGGAAATGGGAGAACAAGATCTTCAACTTTCATGTTGGGCAAAAATTCATTTGAGGCTTGTATCACAATGTAAGTTTGAGGATCAAGACTTTCCATTTATGGCAGGTTTCAGTTACAGGCCCAGTTTCCATTTTGGGAAATTCATGATCTGGCTTCAAATTCTTCCATGATGGTGTTTGGCATGATATATGATGACTATTTGGACATGAATGAACTCTCACAAACCAAATCCAATCATCCAATCACTGATTAAATGGACAGTTGACCAACAGTTGACTTTTAGGGTTTCTGACTGATTATGCATTGACTGATGAATTCCAAACCCTAATTCTTTGAGGACTTGACTTCAAATGATGTCCCAAGTTGTATGAACTCTTGATTATTGACCATGGTGCCCAAATTCCACAAGAATGACCACCATCCACTGCTTTGACTGACAGTTGACTTTTTAGGGTTTTTGACTGTCTGGGCATGAACTGCTGACCTCTGAGCCTTCAACCCTTGACCAAAATACTTCCCACAGACCTCCAAGCCATGTGAACTTGTTGGACAAACCCTAAGGCCTTGGTTCGATGAGAAATTCCTTTGCTTGCTTGGTTGACTGATCAGGAGATTAGTTTGACCTAATTCTTGATTGCTTGCTCTTGAGGCAATTGAGGGACAATGCAAATGCTGTGCAATGGATCATGATATGCTATGACCTAATATGAAAAATGTATGCATAATGATAGGTGCAAATTCGAGGTGCTACAATAGCCACTGACTTGTCTGATTCGAACTAGGCTCAACCATGATTCAAATCATGAACCAGCACCACTCGAATCATAGGCAAATCACAGAAAAATGGGTCACTTTCTTTATGAGATCTTATTTTCCACTACTTGCGGAGTTGACTCAAATCATGAAATGCACTCGACTCGAATCTAACATTTTTTTCCATCCATTTTTGTGCTTAATCTCAAGCACGTATAAAATATTTTTGTCATCATTTTTCATGTGTGATTATCATAATCAACATTGTGATTTTCTGTGAAATCAACACACTCCCACTTTTGAAAGTTCAAAAACTCTTGGAATTAAATTTCTTTTATCTTTATCTTCAGTTTGATTTTAGTTCTTGATCATGAGAGATTTGCAACTGATCGAAGGAGACGCCATCTTGAAACTAACCGCTCTTGAAGATTTGGTTGAGATTTTCAGGCAGCTTGCAAGATTGAGTTTGTAGTGACTGTGTGGAAGGCTACGAACAAGAAAAATTTCTTCTCAAATCTTCGGACACTTCATTGCTCAAGGAATCGGTAGGAACAATGGGTGATTGTTATACACAAAGGCTTGGAGCATATTGGTGATATTGGAAGATTCAAGAAGCGTTAATCGAGTAAAGATTACACATAAGAGTTTGGCATTACATTGTATACAATTCAAGATCTAGATATGAGATTTTATTTGTTTCCAACATTATTGTGGATTGGTGATTGCATGAACTCTTGCAATATTTGTCAAAATAAAAAGGAACAATGCAGGTTCCAATGGAAAACCATTGAAGAGTGTACGTAGACAAAGCAAGGATGAATGCCGAAGCACTATAACAATGTACTCTCTATCCCTTACTATTGCATTTAATTTTTGTAGGATTTGGATGCTTAGGTATTCTAGTTCTAGCATAGTTTATCATTGATTTAATTGGTAGCATTTATTACATAAGGTTGAGTTTTGTTAGAATTGATGCCTAATCGAGCTGAATTTGTGCCTAATTGAGTTGAATTGGTGTTATAATTTTTTGATATTGAATAGTTGTATAAACACATCTCGTTGGATATACAACTAAATCAATTGAATATCTTTGTGTATCATTATAAAACCATCAATTGGTATTTGTAGATTGATTAAGCGTTAACGTGATCAAATTTCAATAAAAGTATAATTTTCATATTTTTGCTTCAAACCTTCTGCACACACTTTTGAAAATCCTTTGATATTCAGTTTTTAAAAAAGCGGTTGAATTTTTTAATAAGGATCTATTCACCCTCTAGACCATTTTTCTACTTCCATATTCTCACCTAACAATTGACATAAAGAGCTAGTTTTTTGATTCTGTCTAATCGACATTCAAAAGTTGTGAATATGGCAAACGATAAAGATCCTAGGGGAGCGTATAATAGAGCATCTATTTTCAAAGGCGAAAATTATACTTATTGGAAAGTGAACATGTACGTACACTTTTTATCAATTGATAAAAACCTATGGTGTACCGTCACCAAAGGACCATTTATTCCTAAGGGGGATGATGACATTGTTAAACATCCTAAGGATTAGACGGATTATGAGACCAAAAAGTCCTCATATGATTTGAAAGCGAGCAACATACTTATCTCTGCTTTAAGCATGAAAGTATTCTACTCAATTTCATATCATACGAGTGCTAAAGATATGTGGGAAGCTCTCCAAACTCTCTATGAGAGAATATATAACGTCAACAATTCTAAAATCAATATGTTTACAGAGGAGTTCGAACTATTTTGTATGGAACCCATAGAATTCATCGATTCCATGCAATTTAGATTCCTCCAATTAATCAACAAACTAAGCAAATTGGATAAAACCTTTTCTAAAAAAGATTATACTAATAAAATATTGAGATCAATGCGCTGGGAGTGGTAACCAAAGGTTACCGCTATAAAAAAGTTTAACGATCTTAGTACTTTGAGCATTACATAACTGTTTAGAAAGTTAGTTGAGCATGTAAATGAACTGAAACGACCCGCTGATAGAGAAGTAAAATCGAAGACGAAAGAGAAAGGTAAAGAATAGAAACATGATCTTTCTTCGAAAGCTTATTCATCTAAAGGAAATAAGTCAAAGGAAGAAAGTGACAACTCTGACAAAGAAGCTTCTAAACAAGAGGATATGAATTTATTCGTCAGATACTACAATATATATTTAAAAAGAAACAAGCTCAAAAACATACCGACAAAAGACTAGTAAATTTCAGAAATACTCATTTACCTAAGAAAGAACACAAGAAAAAGGATGACGATATTACGTGTTACGAGTGCAGAAAATTGGTACATATTAGAACCACTTGTCAAAGTCTCACCAAACATCATAAAAAGAAAGATAAAGAATTCTACAAGATGAAAGGAAAAGCTCTAAAGATCGTATAACTTATATCGCGTGTGAAAAAGAGGATGAGAGACCCTTCTCTAATTCTTGCTCAAATTTAAATGATGAGTGTGTCAACTTATGTTTGATGGTACATAAGAAAGGTGAAATTTGAAAGGTATATACTTCTGATTCTAATAATGAATATTCATATAATAAACCGTTGAAAGATTTCAATGATATGTATGCAGATTCCATAAATGCTTTTAAGAAGATTTCTCTAGAAAAAGAAATGATTTTAAAAATTGAAGAGGAGATAAATAATATTAATTGCGCTTTGGATACTCTTAGGGAAGCACATACATCTCTAGTTGATGAGCGTTATAATATTTATGATACTTTAGTTAAAAAGATAGAAATAATGGAACATGTTACATGCCCAATTTTAAAACTTGAAATTAAAACTCTTAAAGGACAAATAACACATGTTACTTCACTATATTGTACTTGTTCTAACTCTTCTAGTGATAGAGGGATAATTTTAAGAATAACCCTCATGTCACTAAAAGAAATAGAAAACGTATTTCTTATAAAGCTATTTATCATTATTGTGGTAATAAGGGTAACATTAGGCTTTTTTTATCATATTAGGAACATTCAAGCTCCAAATGGTAAAATGACACGGATTACTAAGTGTACCTCAACTAACCCTAAAGGACCCCCTAGTTAGAGACCTAGATTTCCTATTTGATAGTCGCAGGAAAGTCTTACCTCCGCGAAAAGATTATGATTTCTAGATAGCGGATGTTCAAGACACATGACGAGAGATGCTTCCATGTTCATCAAGTTCGATGAGAAGGAAAGCGGTCACGTCACGTACGAGGACAATACGAAAGATAAATTTTTTGGTGAAGGTACTTTAGGAAATCCCTCCATAATTACCATTCAAAATATGCTTTTAGTCAAAGGTCTTAAACAAAACTTACTTAGTATTAGCCAATTATGTGACAAAGGGTATTCCATAGTTTTTGATACTCTTAGTTGTGTAATTGAGCATAAGGTAAGTAAGCAACTTGTATTTAAGGGTTATAGGATTGATAATGTCTATATGCTTGATCTAGATGACATTTCAATTCATGGAACTAAATATTTAGTGGCCAATACTAATGATTCTTGGTTATGACATAGACACTTAAATCGCATGCATTTCGACTTGTTAAATAAAATAACATCCAAGAATCTAGTGATTGGTAATCCTAAAATGAAAATTTTAAAAGACAAATTATTCAATTCTTTCCAAATAGGAAAGCAAACGAGAGTTCCGTTTAAATCAAAGAAGGTTGTTTCTGTTGGTGTAAGCCCTAGAGGCCAATACTTTTGGTACTTGTATCGAATTATTTATTAATAATAAAAGGCTTTTTCTTTATTATGTTTGTTTAATAAAGTCCATAGAATAGCTAGTCCGTTTAATGTATCAAGTATGACTTAATCATGAGATCACATTAAACATAAGGACACTATTCTTAAAGTATCCGTAGTCGAGGTTTATTGTGAAGTGAGATAACATTAAAGCATTAAGACTATTATGTATATAGACTGATGATCACATCTCATGGATCATGGATAAGGAGTTATCAAGTCTTAAACATAGGTATGAATATTAAGAGTAATATTTATACTGGATTGACCCGCTATGAGAATACTATATAAAATGTTATGCAAAGTGTCATAAGTTATTCTCATGGTGATAATGGTGTATACCACCCTTCGACCTGAAACCACTATGGACCCTAGATGTAGAGTCGAGTGCCTTATTGCTGATCAAACGTTGTCCGTAACTGGATGACCATAAAGACAGTTAATGGGTACTCCACGAAGTATGCTAAGGGACATGAGTGACCTAGATGGAATTTGCCCATCCTGCGTAACAGGATAAATGTCTATGGGCCCAATATTGAACTGGACAAGGATGACACGGTCTATGCCTTGTGTTCAATATAGACATAAGGGCAAAAGGGTAATTGTACACATAAGTATTATCACAAAAGGATTTGTCAAATCACATGGAATTTTTGTGTCTTGGGTAGTAGTGATGTGTTGCTAGATACCGCTCACTATTTATTATGTTAAATACGTGATTTAATATAATTACCAATGGCGCAAAAACCTACAGGGTCACACATAAAAGGACGGATTGATGAGAGATAGAGTAACTAAGGAATACCGTAATGTACGGTGCACTTAAGTGAATTGTAGAACATCGTAAGGTACGGTTTACTTAAGTAGAATACAAAATATGGTAAGGTACCACGCGCTTAAGTGATTTTGGCATATTATAAGATATGGGCCACATACACTTGAGTGGGCTTTTTTTAGCTTGCAGCCCACACAAGTGGTTCTATAAATAGAACCCTTATGTAGAAGCATTTATGCAGTTACAATTTCGTCTCTCTCTCTCTCTCTCACTCAAAGCCTTCATTCGTAGTAGCTAGCACTGAGATTGAAGGAATCCGTTGGTGTGGACTGGGTAGAGGCGTTGTCATCGTTCAACGTTCGTGATCGCTCCGTAGATCTGCATCAAAGGTTTCAATCGTCACAAGAGGTAACGATTATATCACTGATCATGCCCATTCGTAAGGATCACTAAAGGAGAAAATTTTAAATTTGACTGCATTTTGGATCGCTATTCTCCTTCAGTTTCTACATTAAAATCTCTCAGGCTTCTCCATCTAGTCTTGTTTGGCCCTTCACGAACAAGAAGTTCAGGAGGCAACTATTACGAATTTATAATTGTTGATGATTACTCTAGATTCACTTGTATATTTTAGCCTATAAGGATGAAACATTTGAGGCTTTCGTTGATTTTTCTAAGTTTGTCCAAGACGTTTTAATTTAAAAATTATCACACTCCGTAGTGATCATGGTGGTGAATTTGTTAACCATCAATTTCAAAACTTTTTCACCGAAAATTGGATTGCTCATAACTTTTCATGTCCGATAACTCCACAACAAAATAGTGTTGTTGAGCCTAAAAATCATGTTTTGGAAGAATTGGCCTGGACCGTGATTATTGAAATTAACTTACCTAAGTACTTTTGGACGGATGAGATTAATACCACATGCCATATCTTAAACAGGATGGTCATTCGACCCATCCTAGAGAAGACACCCTATGATTTACTTAAGGATAGAAAACTAAATATTTCTTATTTTTGCATTTTCTGCTGCAAATGTTTTATTTTAAACAACTGAAAGGACAATCTTGGTAGGTTCGATACTAAGTCTGATGAAGGGATATTCTTAGGGTACTCATCTACGAGTAAAGCTTATAAGGTTTACAATCATATAACTGCTTCAGTAGAAGAGTCCATTCATGTTGCTTTTGATGAGTCCTCACCCCAAAAAGACGGGGAAAAGTATTTATTATAATGTTTCAGGTGTAATAACAAAAAATTTGGTTAACAAAAAGGGTTCCAAAGAAGATCCTACTACTTCAACAAAGTATGAGAACATTAAGAAAGATAAATAGAAAAACTTACATGAGGATGAAAAATAAGGGATCTCGAACCAGCTGCCTCAATATTGGACAATCACAAAAGATCATCCATTAGATCAAATTCAGGGAGATATCATAAGAGATAGTTTACAAGCTTGAGGCCATGCGTATAGAATTATGGTGTGGACCTCAAATATGCTTATTGACAAAGATGAAAGAGGAGTGGATTTCAACATAATTATATATATATATATATATATATATATATATATATATATATATATATATATATATATATATATATATATATATATATATATATATATATATATATATATATATATATATATAATATATATATATATATATATAATATATATATATATATATAACCGGGTCCTTATTCTATTTAAGCGTGAGCAAACCATATATCATGTTTAGTGTGTACATGTGTGCTAGATATGAATCATCACCTAAGGAATCCCACTTTAAGATCCTAAAACATATTTTGAGGTTTCTTAACGGAATCTCCCATCACGGTCTTTGGTATAGTAAAGGTAGTGCTTGTACCTTATTAGGTTTTTCTGATTCCGGTTTCACGGGGTGCAAGTCAGATAGGAAAAGTACTAGTGGTACTTATCACTTATTTGGAAGCTATTTAGTTTCTTGACACAATAAGAAGTAGCATAACGTTGCTCTTTCTACTACCGAGACTGAATATGTAGCCGCTGGTAGTTGTTGTTCACAAGTCTTATGGATAAATCAACAATTGCTAGATTATGATTTAAAACTTAGTTGCGTTTTGATTAAGTGTGTTAGTACTAGTGCAATAAGCCTCACTGAGAATCTGGTACTTCATTCATGGACCAAAACTATTGAGATCCGACACCATTTTCTTAGAGATCATGTGGAAAAAGGAGATTTTGTTTTTGAATACATTGATACTAAAATCTAGCTTGCTGACGTTTTAACAAAACCATTTTCATCAGACCCCTTTCACAAGATTTGTAGGGATTTGAGAGTCTTAGACTTCTCGTGCTTTAAATAGAATGAGGATTTTGTTTAGTTTCACTTGTTATATATTTTGTTTTCACTAACAGTATTTTGTAGCAAATCATAGCTTTTACCAACTACATTGGTATGTCTCTATAACTCTTGTATCTAATTTTATATCATTGTATGTGTTTGTTCTAGAGTTGTGTATTGGTTTGCTTATTCCCTCCTTACCTTACTCATTCATCTCTGGCATATGTTTTGATTGTTCTTCTTTGAATTTTTTTTAAATGTGTGTTGCTAATTATGTGTATTCGAGCATTTGTATATATGTTCATGCATTATTTATGTTGATAATGCATTTCTTTACATAATAGTTTTGATCACTAAACTGTTTGATGTTAAATGTTGTATGTCTATTTGCATTTTGATGCCTGTGGCATGTCTATATTTGTGTTCTATATCCGATCTTTGTTGTTGTATCTTCTTCTTAGCTATTTAGCTCTTGCGCTCATTTGAAATTATTTGTTTGTGGTTGACTATTTGATTTCTAGACGCATTTCAGTCCATCTTTTTTTTTTATGTTGTTAAAGGGGGAGAATTATAATGTGAGTCTAAAATTGTTTTATGCGTTTTATGATGCGTGTGTGCGTGTGCGTGTGCGTGTGTGCGCGCGCGCCTTAGTATCTCGAGAGTTATTCTTATATATTTTATTAAACAGATCACTCAGACACATATTAAGCGCAAGACTAGACGATTTTTCACACTTCCTCTCTTGCAATAACTACTATAAGAAACCCCTTTTACCTCGGTTGGAAAATGGATTTTACCTCGGTTTTATAGGCGAGGTAACAAAGGGCGACATAAGAACTCATCACTTTTCTCCTCAGGTAAAGTTCCACCGAGAGAAAAATTGTACTGGTCATGAATTCGATCCACTACAACAATATTTTTTGGATTTTCAAAATTGCGCTACTTTTTACCTTGGTTAGAAATGATACCCGAGGGGTAAAGTCCTATTTATAAAATTTTAGTTTTAACTTATTCTTTTCGTTTTAATTTGCAAACCATCAAATTTGTTGGCAAATTCTAAATCTTCCTCCTCCTCATCATCGTCAACAACAACAAAAACAAAAACAAAATTAAGAGAATCCTTAAACATTAAATCTCAACAACAACAACAATAACAAAAAAAACAATAAACAACAATAACAACAACAATAACAACAATAAAAGCAATAGAATCTTTAAACATTAAATCTCAACAACAAAAACAACAACAAATAAACAAAATCAATAGAATCATTAAACATTAAATCTCAACAACAACAACAATAACAATAACAAAAAAAAATAATAAACAACAATAACAACAATAAAATCAATAGAATCTTTAAACATTAAATCTCAACAACAAAAACAACAACAAATAAACAAAATCAATAGAATCATTAAACATTAAATCTCAACAACAACAAAAATAAAATTAAATATTTACTTAATACAACAACAACTAACATTAATAATATACTTCAATGTTTTTCTAACTAACATTAAACATTTTTAACAAGAAATTATTATAGAAGAGATTACATTAATAAATCAATCTTGAAACATTTTGCTGCTCTTGCTTTCATTATCACTATTTTCATTATGTTAAGTTTATATTTCAGCATTTTGCATCTAAAATAAATAGTTGTGGCATTCACGTTCTGATTGACTAGTGAGAGTTTCACACTGATCACTAATGTTACATTAATAAAGATTCGTTACTTAATTTTTTTCATCAAATTGGTTATCTATAAATAAATAAAAACACTACTTTACCTCTCATTTTTCAGCTCAACCGAGGTAATAGGTCATAAAAAAATTAAAAAAAATTAAAAGGTGATAAAATGTAATTGTTGGGATTGAGATTTGAAGGCGTGTCCTTTAAATATTTTACCCTTTGGTTTCCAGCTCAATCGAGGTAATAAATCATAAAAAAATTAAAAAAAAAATTAAAAGGTGGTAAAACGTAGTTGTTGAGATTCGAATGTGTGTCCTCTAAATACTTTACCCATCGGTTTCCAGCTCAAACGAGGTAATATGTCATAAATTTTTAAAAGAAATTAAAAAATGCTAAAATTTAGTTATTGTAATTCGAATGCGTTTTCTATAAATACTTTACCCTTCGGTTACCAACTCAACCGAGTGAATATGTGGTATTTAAAAAGAACAATTAAAATGTATTACTAGTAATGAATACTTCGAAACTTCAAATCTCTTTGCTATATTCATTGATTACTTAGCATTTCAAGTGAAATTCAACTCTTTTAATTTATGATATTTGAGATAACTTGCCATATTGTATCATTAAAGTAACTTGACATTTGATCTCACAAAATAACATCTTGTTGTTTGACATAAAATATTGTCATCATTAAAATCAACAAAATCATATAAAGTACGCTGACTTGTTCCCGCAAACAAATATATTCACATTAAATAATATAATATTTAATTTAATATTTATTTTTAAGAAACAAGTTTACAATACTATTTTTTTTATATACAAATAGGTAACTTTATTAGTACACTGAGACATATTGATTCACTCCAATTCAAACATGCATATAAAGTGAAATTTAGCTACCTTCATGATCACGCTATCCCATTTGCATGATAACACTGGAATATTTTGATCTTTACATACTGGATTTACTTTTCTATATATGTAACTCATGAAAACAATGACCCATCATCTCTATAAGTTTAATTTTATTTAAAAACAAAAAAAAACTTCAAATAATTAAATAATAAAAAATTACTTGATACTCTCTCTCTTTCTTGCCCAACTACATGTCCTTTTTAGTTTTTACAAATTTCATTAATTATTTCTTTATAACTCTCATTGTCTTTGCTACTGTTATGCTCATGTATCAATAAAAAAATACCAGATTTAGAGTTTTCTGGCAAAAATCTACTTTTGAGCACTACCTAGGTCTAACCTAAGGTTGGTCTTCTTCTTACTTACTCAACTTCAACTTCCTTTCCTCTCTCTCTTCTATCATACAGTACATCCAAAATAAAATAGTTTCTTCTATCATGCATAGATCTTTTCTTTTTCAAGATATTTTATTTTTGTGGTCAATTATCTAAGATGTTGGATTTGTCTAATTCTCTTCATTCTCCTCTTGTTTTCAAAATTAGGGTTTCCTTTTCTTAGTGATCTATGAAACTATTTATATAGGAATCATCAACCTATAATTATAGATATATATCAGTTTTTATGAAGATGTTTTGTTCCTTAATTTTCAAGTGAAAACTTGCATGCTATTTCTTCTTTGTCTTGTTTAAAGCTTACCTTGTGAAAGTTTGAGCCAAGACATGTCACTTTTCTATATCACTACAACATAAATGATAATTTCTTCTTGTCTGATTTTCAGAAAAGAGTACAGAAACATATATGCATGGAGGTTTGATTCAGCACAAGTTAAATGATAATGGCAGGGAAAAAGAGTGAAGGAGGTTCCTACAGCACAACCATGCAAGGGTTGTTAAACATTTTCTCTGTGGTGGTTGGACTGAAGGGAGATCCTTCTTTCTTTCTATTGCCTCCAATTGTGTGAAATAGCTTTATGCATGTCTCAGCTTAATCTATAAACATGCTTTTAGCATAAAAAGGTACAAGTATACTGTAGCTGATGTTATATATATATATATATATATATATATATATATATATATTATATATATATATATATATATATATATATATAGAGAGAGAGAGAGAGAGAGAGAGAGAGAGAGAGAGAGAGAGAGAGAGAGAGAGAGAGAGAGAGAGAGAGAGAGAGAGAGAGAGAGAGAGAGAGAGAGAAGAGAGAGAGAGAGAGAGAGAGAGAGAGAGAGAAGAGGAGAGAGAGAGAGAGAGAGAGAGAGAAGAGAGAGAGAGAGAGAGAGAGAGAGAGAGAGAGAGAGAGAGAGAGAGAGAGAGAGAGAGAGAGAGAGAGAGAGAGAGAGAGAAGAGAGAGAGAGAAGAGAGAGAGAAGAGAGAGGAGAGAGAGGAGAGAGGAGGAGAGAGAGAGAGAGAGAGAGAGAGAGAGAGAGAGAGAGCTAGAGAGAGAAGAGAGAGAGAGAGAGACGTAATTAACTTCTAAAAGAAGATTGAAATTTTGTTATGGATTTCCAAAATGAAATTAGTTACAAAGTTGTTTAAATACACAAACTTAACATGCCACACAGGCAAAGCTAAAATTCTATACTAAGATGAAAATGAAATTAAATCTAACAACCACTTGATTATCATACTTTTATTGGAATTTGAATATTGCTTACGTCTCATAACAATCAACAATAAATCTGAGAAAGACTTAGCTCTGCGTTGTTAGACTGCTATTTTACTCGTCCATGTCTCGGTTGGTAAAACGTTTGATTAACCCTAAAATTGAATATATACTGATTTCGGCTGATATTTAAATTGATTTTAGGTGTAAACAAATGACCTTATGCATTGCATAGTCAAATAGTTGCAAGCCTGTGAGACAATGCGACGTAGACGTGCTACACTGCAGTTGAACAATGTTATCATTGCACCGTAAAAATAGAAAACAATGTCATAAACTCTATCTCGACTTATGAAGGAACAACAACTTGATATGATTGACTTTTTAAAGATCATATAGATCTTCCGAACCACCTTAATATTTCTTTGTAAATAAAGTGACTCAATCATTTACTAATCTTTAATTTTTTTATATTTACTATGAACATTCTTGAAAAATTATTCGTTTCTTCCTTTTTCGTTGTTTCCATTTTTTCAGTTGGCATTCTATAAAAGATTATGAATACGCCTTCCCATACGCCTTCCCAAAATCTTACCAAGAATGAGAAGTTTCTGCCTTCCAAAGGAATTCTTGCGCAATACATGATCTCCCCACTTTTCATCCATTCTCGTTTGATGCTCATGCCCATCCTTATTTATGGATCCCATTGATTCTCAAGTCCCACTTGGTTGTGAGTGGTTTTAACATTGAAGGAAAAACACATTTTAGAACATATCTGTAGCTGACTGCTGATTACTTGAACTGAATTCAAGAGTATCAATTGAGAGGGGTATATACAACATTGAAGGAAAAACCTTATTTTTTGGCCATAAAGTTTTAATTAGGTGTAACAAACAGACATGCCAACTTCATTTAGGCTAGTTCCACAAAATCCCGCAAAAATAAGGGTGGGGTAGGCTTAGTAGAGGGGGCGGGATAGAAACATTGACCCGCCCTGTAAAAAAATGGGACAGGAAGCGGAAAAAAAATCCATTTCCACCCATAGTTCTAATATGACGTTGGAAGGCTTTTCAAGCCATTCAAGTTTGTCTCAGGCCCAAAATAGCATTTTAATATTTTCTACAAATTTCTATTTTTTTTTTTGGATTAAACGCATATTAGATTTTTTTTTCTATTTTTTTTTGTTTTGGATTAGACGCCCATTAGAGTTTCTTTTTTCTATATTTAAACACTATTGGGAGTGGTTGTCAAGATTATCTTTGACTTAATAAAATTCAGTATTTTCTTTACCTGGTGGATTCCAGAGTTTATCTGACAAGTTTTACACTTGCAATCCTATGTTATCATTATAGGTTTAGAAGTTTCTAATCCTAGTGTTTTCGACTGCGTCATGTGGCATCATAGTCTATTTTCTCCTATTTCTTTTTGTAACTTAATCATCCATGGGAGATCAACTGATGACCAGAGCATATCTTGAGGGACTTATCACAGGTTTTACCACGACTCTAACTATTTTGATTGAACAAATGGAAAATTTAGTAAATCAGGTGAACAATGACAACAACAACAACAAAGGGATTAGCGAAGAGACAGGGGAGGAGAACATGTTAGGGTTCTGCGGGGTGAAAACAATCACCGTGTTGTTATTACTAAAAATTCGAGTTCTGAAGAAGAAGAACCATACAAGGAAAATGTTGTTGGTCATAGGAATCGACATAACCATGATTATTGAGTGAAGCAGATGATATTATATTATTCTATGGAATGATGGGAGTGAGGGAGTTTCTGGATTGTCAGATCGACGTCGACAAGTTCTTCGACATTATGGGCGTCCCTGTGAACAAGCAAGTTAAGATGGTGGCAATAAGACTAAAGAATATTGTTGTTGTCTGGTGGGATAAACTTGTCCTTTAGAGGCAGAGGCAAAGGAATAGGCTAGTGAGAACTTGCCAAAGAATGAAATAATTGATGTTGAAGTGGTTTTTACCGAAAGATTATTAACAAATTCTTTATAAGATGTATATTGAGTGTGTTAAGGGCAAGAAAACTATGGCTGAATACACAATTTAGTTCCTGCATATTTCTAATCGAAATTAATTGGGAGAATCAGAGAGCCAGAAAGTGGCTCGATACATCAGTGGCCTAAAGAGATCCTTGCAGAAGAAGATGAGCTTACAAGAGGCATCCAATTTATCTTTGAAGGAAAAATTAATGGAGAAACCCCCTTGAAATTTCTTATATTTTAGGTGTTAGCCTCATAATAACTTTGAATTAGCAGGAAACAAGGAAAATAGTGAAACAACCAGGGAGAAAAAACCCTAAGAATAAGGGGACTAACAACCCTAGCGGCGTGCAGTAGGGTAAAACATCAGTCTAGAGGCAAAATAATCCATATGCTAAACCCACTGGAGATACGTGTTATCATTATAATAGAAGAGGTCACAAATCAAATCTTTGTCTAACAAGAAGATTTGCTGCTGTTGTAGAAGAAATGGAAGAGGAAGAGGAAAGAGAAGGTCATGTAGTTGTGAACGATAAACATGTTGGGGTTGAGTTTGTAGAGGAAGAATCTGATGTGAGGGTAAATTTTGTGTTGCTGGGAATTTTACCAACATCCAAAGATGAAGGGCCGCACAAGAATTTTTTTAAAACACATTGTTCTACCAAGAACAAGGTGTGTAATCTGGTTTTGGATAGTGGCAGCGTGAAGTGTAACTCCCCAAACTACTTTCAGGGTTACCGATTGGCCCCACTAAGCAACACATGTCTTTTCAGTATGGTTTTGTCCTCACTCACATGCTGTCCTAGAAACTTCCAGAAGGTCACCCATCCAAATACTACTCTAAGTCAAGCACGTTTAACTATGGAGTTCTTATCTGTTAGACTATCGAAAATAAGATGTATCTTGTTGGTATAGGTAGTACCAATCAATCCTTATAAGCCTTCCTTCAACCATGCAGTCTCATCCATGCACAGCCTCGGGATCCCTCTCATTCTGATGTGAATTCGGTTACCACTCTCTACCCTCTCCAGCCTTGAGTGTTACATCCATTCTCCGTACTATTCGGCCTCAGGTGTTACATACCCACCAATTTCTGCTTGGTTCGTCCCTGAACCATATTGTATTGGGAGATATTTGGCTCTTATACCATTTATAACTCCCCCAGATTGCTTTCAGGATTACCGATTGACCCCACAAACCAACACAAGTTTTTTCAGTATGATTTTTCCTCACTCACACACTTTTTGGGAAATTTCCCAGAAGGTCACCCATCCAAATACTTCTCCAAGTCAAGCACACTTAACTATGGAGTTCTTAATTTTTAGGCTACCAAAAAGAAGATGTATCTTATTGGTATAGGTAGTAACGATCGATCCTTATAAGCAGTCCTTCCACCATGTAGTCTCATACCTGCACAACCTCAAGATCCCTCTCATCTGATGTGAATTTGACGACCACTCTCTGACCTCTTTGGCCTCAAGTGTTACATGCCCACCAACTTCCGTTTGGTTCGTCCCCAAACCACATCGTACTAGGAGAGATCTGGCTTTGATAACATTTGTAACGCCCATACTACTTTCAGGATTACCGACTGACCCCACAAACCAACACATGTAATTTCAACATGTTTTTTTCCTCACTCACACACTTTCTAGGAAACTTCCCAGAAGGTTACCCAGCCAAATACTACTCCAAGTCAAGCACGCTTAGCTATGCAGTTCTTATCTGTTAGGTTATAGAAAAAAAGATGCATCTTTTTTCAGTAGCCTAACAAATAAGGACTCCATGGTTAAGCATTCTTAACTTGGGGTAGTATTTGGATGGATGACCTTTTGGGAAGTTTTCCAGAAAGCATGTGAGTGAGGACAAAACATACTGAAAAGACTCATGTTGGTTTGTGAGGTCAGTCGGTAATCCTGAAAGTAGACTAAGGAGTTACATGGAGAATCTGGTGTCACAAAAATTGATAGATTATTTGAAGTTGTCCATAAAACCCCATGAGAATCGATACATTATCGTTTGGGTAAGGAAGGGCTCCTAAGTTCGAGTAACACTAGCCTGTAGAGTTCATATCTCCATTGGATAACATTACAGAGAAGAGATACTTTGTGATGTTATTATATGGATGTTTGTCATATTTTACTTGGTAGACCTTGGAAGTTTGATAATGATATCACTTAACGAGGACAGGATAACATGATAATGTTTACATGGGGCACACATAAGATTGCTATGGCTCTAGTTTTGCACTTCAATAAGAATTCAAGAGGAAATAAGTCTAGTTTCTTGGTGATGACACAAATGGGAAATGAGCTTGACGAGGTTGTTAAAGAAACTTATTTTTTTTTGTCAAGTGGTGAGTAAAGGGATGATGAGTAATGTAAACAAGGAAACAAAATTTCCAAAAGAAGTGTTAGGGATCCTAGAGAATTTCAAGGAGTTGATTGCAAATGAACTACCAAGTGATTTGCCTCCTACGTGAGATAAAAACAAGAAAGTTAAAGTTTTCAATGTGGGAGATGATGTGATGGTATTTCTGTGTAAGGAAAGGTTTCTAGTTGGTACTTACAATAAACTTCATCCACACAAGTATGGACTGTTTAAAGTGACCCAAAAGATCAATGATATTGCTTATGTGGTAGCTCTTCCGGATTCCATGAATATATCAAATACTTTCAATGTTGCTAAAATTCATGAATATCAGGAAAATGAAGCTCTTTATCAAGAAGAGAAATCGGGGTCGAGTTCTTCAGAGGTTGAGAAGACTGGTGTAGGAAGGCTTTTTAAGCCATCCGAGTTTGTTTCAGGCCCAAAAATAACATTTTAATATTTTCCGCAATTGTTTTGATTAAAAGCATATTATGGTTTCTTTTTTCTATTTTATTTCTATTTTGGATTAAAAGTCCATTATGGTTTATTTTTTCTGTATTTAAACACTCTTAGGAGTGTCTGTCAAGATTATCTTTGATTTAATAAAATTGAGTATTTTATTTACGTGGTAAATTTTAGAGTTTGTCTGGAAGGTTTTGCGCTTGGAATCCCGTGTTATCATTCTAGGTTTAGTGCTTGCTAATCCCTAGTGTTTCTGACTGCGTCATAATACCCTTTTATTTCCCTGGGTATGATGACATCCACATTTCTAGATGTGGCCACAATTCTTGGCTTGCCAATCACTAGAGTGACCCTTTGCGACTCATAGCCTTAAAATCCTTTCATTAGTATACCGCTTCTCCATGTCCATTTCTAGTTACTCTATTTTCTTGTCACTTAACATCATGATTTAAGATAAAGCCACAATTGCAGAGTATAACACTTTCTTGTTGTATCAGTTTAACAAGTATTTTGTATTTACTTGGTCATTAGTCATTGTCTATGAGTTGTAGTTATATACTTCTCTTTTACATTTATGAGGAAAAATTTCTCGAGGCTCTTTTTCCCTGTTATGCTAGTTGAAAGGATCTATTATGTGAGGAGAATCTAATTCGATTGTATACATATTTTCTTAGAGGAATGTCCCAATTAGATTTTTGAAATGGACAAGGATGATCTTAGCCTTTAGACATAGACTATCATGTACACAATCCAATTATTGATCTTGACATCATGTGACCTATTTGTGGGTTAAGACCAAATAGTAGGTATAAATAGGATTGGACATTGAGTCGGGCTGGGCGGGTTCAGGCCCAAAAGTGCCACACAACCCAAACCGCAAATGAACTTGAGTGACTCATTCTCGCCCAATTTTTACATCGGTTGGGATGGGTTAGGCCAAATCGGGTTGCGGGTGAATGCAACTGGTTTTATCTGGTTAATGGGTTATCGCATTTTAAAGCCCAAAAACATTTTTTGACTTTTTTTTAAAACAATGTTTACATAATATAAGTTCCAAATTAATTATTGTACCAAATGGGCCTTACTTCCATCGAAACCAAAACTAAAACCAAACTCAATAACACCTTTGCATTTCTATAATTTGATCTTACTTCCATGAAAACTAATCAAATCAATACGTGAAATCATCATACATAGTAGTTACACAAAGATAAAGGAAACTTCATTCCATAAGAATATTGAGCAACAACATTATCAATTATTGAGAAAGATAAAGGAAAATTCACTCAATAATAATCCCTACATAGTAAAAAGAATTTTTATGACCCATAGTAGCAGCTTGTTATATGAATAAGAGAGCCAAAAGCAATAACATTATTGTCAAGCATTGAGAATGTTATAAATGAAGTGCACTTTAAAAGTATAACCCCCCAAAATTTCAGACCAAAACCAACATTCTCCAGCCTAAAAAAAGGTCAAATTATCTTGCTAAATGTAATAAATATGACTCTTTCACTATGTAATGTGTTAAGAAAAATACAAAATCACGGTGCTTCTGTGCAATTGGACATGAGCTATATTTTGAAGAGTTTGTTAACCCTACAGAAGAAAATATGCTTTAAGGTTGTTACCAAAGAATGACATGCAAATACATTTCTTATTAACAACAAATTTGTAAATTTTCATCCTTATTCACAAAAACATTAAAAACATGTGATTTATCTATGGTTATGTCTTAATTTTATCTATTACGAGTTAGTTTGAGTCAAGTCGATATTTGTCGTTGTTTGAGTGATTAATGGAAATTTTACGCGTTTTGGGTATAGTTTCATGTGGTTTACAGGTGTGGAGAAATAGAGGAAAAACAAACAAAACGAAGCTCGTGCCAGAACCCATGATTAGATGAAAAAAGAGATTTTCCCAAGTCACTGCCCATACGTGTATGGAGTATGTCATACACGTATGGCCCACATGTAGTCATCTAGGTCGATATATGCATATCTAAAAGGAGTGAAGAAATCAAGTCACTGCCCATACGCGTATGAGTTATATGATACACATATGAGGTCAAAACAACATGTAGGAAGAACGCAAGTCAACTCTTATGTGTCTAAAAACCGGCCGGTCATACATGCTACCTGGGGCCACACACGTATGAGGACGAAGCAAAATGAAGGTCATACACATATGGCATGGGTCTATACGCATATGGAAATCCAATTATGCATAAAGCCAAATTGAGTTACTAAACGGAAAAACGCAAAATTGCAAGGGTACATAATTTTTTTATGGCGAAGAACGAATTAGGAGCTGGAAAATGCAGTAAATCAAGGTGAAACATCATCTTCAAGGAATATTTTCCATTGAAGACTCTTTATCTTCCCCTTTCTGTAATGTTTGAAAATATTCAAATGTTTATTTTTATTATTATGAATAGCTAAACCCCCTAATGCTAGGGGGTGTCTCTGTTCTTAAATTTCATGTTCTTGCTTTCATTGTCATTGTTTTTATTATGTTAAGTTTACATTTCAGCACTTTGCATCCACGATGGATAGTTGTGACATTCATGTTTTGATTGACTAGGGAGAGTTTCACGTTGATCACTAATATTTCATGTGGATTGATGAGTTGGTAATGTCTTAACCGTTGTTACTTTATAAATGGACAACAAAGATTCGTTACTTAGTTTTTTCATCAAATTGGTCATATAAAAAAATATTATTATACCCCTCGATTTCTAGCTCAACCGAGGTAATAGGTCATAAAAAAATTAAAATGTGATAAAATATGGTTGTTGGGATTCGAATGTGTCCTCTAAATAGTTTACCCCTTGATTTCCAGCTCAACCGATGTAATAACTCATAAAAAAATTTAAAAAATTAAAATGTGCTACTAGTTGCTTGGATTCAAAGGCGTGTCCTCTAAATACTTAACTCCTCAGTATCCAACTCAACCTAGGTATAGGTCATAAAATTTTTAAAAAAAATTAAAAGATGCTAAAATATACTTTTTGGGATTCAAAAACGTGTCTTCTAAATACTTTATCCCTCGATTGTTAGCTCAACCGAGTGAATGCGTGGTATATTTAAAAAAATAAATTAAAATGTGACGCGCCTATGGTTTACATTTCATTTTTTTTTGTGAGATGAAAGTTTTATCATAAAATATATTATTTGTAGTTGTAAATAATTCAAAACTTCAAGTCTCTCCGCTAGATTCATTAATTCCTTAACATTTCAACTTGAATTTGACTTTTATAATTGATTAGGTTTGAGATAACTTCTTTGATCAAATGCATCATTCAAGATTGTTAGATAGTTGTCACCAAAGGCTTCTCCTAACCACATTTGACATTAGGTTTTATCATTATTAAAGTGGCCAGACATTTGATCTTACAAAGAATATTTTGATATTGATTAACATAAGTTATAAATATATTTACAAAACAAATATATTCACATTAAATAATTTAATATTTAATTTAATATGTAGTTTTAAAAAACAGGTTTACAATACTATTTTTTTTTATAGAAATAGGTAAGTTAATTAGTGCAGTGAGACATAGTGATTCACTCCAATTCAAACATGCATATAAAGTGAAACTTAATGAGTTACCTTCATGATCACTATCCCATTTGCATTTATATCTTCCAGTCGAATATTTTGATCTTTACATATTGGATTCACTTTCCCATATATGTGACTCATGAAAACAATGACCCGTCATCATCTCTATAAATTTCATTTCATTTGAAAGCAAAAAAAGAAAATCTTGGAATAATTAAATAATCAAAAATCACTTGACACTCTCTCTTTCTTGCCTAGCTACATGTCCTTTTTAGTCTTTACTGTTTTCATTGAATATTTCTTTATAACTCTCATTGTTTTTCCTACTGTTAAGCTCATGTATCAATAAAAACATACCAGATTTAGGGTTTTCTGGCAGCATCTACTTTTGAGCACAAGTTAGGTCTAAGCTAAGGTTGGTCTTCTTCTTACTTACTAAACTTCAACTTCCTTTCCTCTCTCTTCTATCATACAGTACATCCAAAATAAAATAGTTTCTTCTATCATGCATAGATCTTTTCTTTTTCAAGATATTTTATTTTTGTGGTCAATTATCTAAGATGTTGGATTTGTCTAATTCTCTTCATTCTCCTCTTGTTTTCAAAATTAGGGTTTCCTTTTCTTAGTGATCTATGAAACTTTTTCAGCCTATTACCTTTTATGCTATATCACTACATAAATGATAATTTCTTCTTGTCTGATTTTCAGAAAAGAGTACAGAAACATATATGCATGGAGGTTTGATTCAGCACAAGTTAATGATAATGGCAGGGAAAAAGAGTGAAGGAGGTTCCTACAGCACAACCATGCAAGGGTTGTTAAACATTTTCTCTGTGGTGGTTGGACTGAAGGGAGCTCCTTCTTTCTTTCTATTGCCTCCAATTGTGTGAAATAGCTTTATGCATGTCTCAGCTTAATCTATACATGCTTTTAGCATAAAAAGGTACAAGTATACTGTAGCTGATGTTACATATCTTCTACCTCTTTTACTATTGCTACCTAGATTCAGCAAACATATATCTCAACACTTTCTTACAATTGCAAATAACTATGAATTTAATAGCTTCATCACCTCACTTAGTACTTTCTTACAATTGCAGGATTTTCAAGTATTCAAATAATAACCTTTCTTGTAAGTATGTGATGGATATACAAATGCTACTAATTTGTTTAGGATAAACTTTTTTTTTATATATTACACATAGTTGATTCTCTTCCAAAGGATCAAAATATTGGGAATAGAGTTCAAATGGGATGTGTGTATAGGGTTTCATTTGAGTGAACTTTAGGGTGTAGTAGTTTAATGTATTTCTCACTCTTGTTTTGTTATAGTTGGGTTGAAATACCTGGTTGTACTCTCTCAACTTATAATGTTTCCTCTGCTCCATCATAAAAAAATTATACTTTCTTTTTGGGTAGAGAAAGAAAAATTTAAGTTAAAACTTGTAAGTCATAATCAAACTTTTAAAAAAGACACTTGATTGCAATTCTTCTCAATATTAAAGGTTGTGTTGGCACTCACATGTTAAAGCAGGTATTCATCTAAATCAATCATTGAATTTCACATTCAGCAGAGTTTGTAATTTTTTTCCATATAAAACTTATAATTGAAAGAATTTGTAATTATTTATAGCAAAAGTTATAGTTGAAAAAGATTATAATTTTTCGGTTCAAATATTATGGTTGAAATGCTTTGCAATTTTAGTGTACAAAGGTTGTAATTGATAGAGTTTGTAAATTTTTCAGTGTTAAAATTATAGTAGAGGAGATTCGAAATTTTTTTCTTAAAAAAATTACAAAATTGAATAAAAAAATTACAAAATTGAATGAGAGGTTACAATTTGTTCCTTCTAAAATTTGCAAGTTGAATAATAAAGTAAAATTTTGATCCATTTGTATTAGAGTTTGGCCAAACTCTAGTATGTTATTAGAGCATATTGGTTGGACTATGTACTGCCCATAGTTTATATACACGCATTAAGTCTAAATACTATTATAAATAATTCATTTATAAGAACAATTTTACTTCACGTGATAAAAAAATCGAGATATAATATATATACGTTATGTTTTTTTTTTTCTTTCTAAAAATCAATCTATTCTTTTGGTTTTAGTAAAAATCGAGAGATAAACTAATTGAGAATACATGTTTCGAATTCTAACTGTTGTAATTTTATTTTTATTTTTTTAAAGGTATCACCTTTCTTTTTAATATAGTTTTTATTTAAATATTAAATAATCTATTACATCGGTTTCACTAATAGTCAAGAGGTATGCTATCCAAATTAAATTATAAAAGATTTGTTTACTAAATTTTATCCTAAACCTAACTCATATAGCTGCTCCATACACGTAAACAACATTCTTTGGGATGGATCGCAAGACAATTTTTATTTTTGGTTATGTGTTGTTCTTCTAGCACCCACCTTAAACAAATCATTTTTATGTTCTTACAATTTATCTCATATAATGGTGTTTTTTTTATTGTTGCTGATGTTTTCACATATTGCCAATGTTGAATGATAAAAGAAAATATTATTATATTTTAAAATAACTCCTCAATATACTTTCAATCAAAGAAAACATTTATGTAATATATTTCTTTCTTCGGTACAATATTGAGAAATTTAGTCCTAATCATACTGCAATTTGTTTGTATATGATCTGTTGTTTGATAATAGCAACACACAAAAAAGTCGATGAATGATAAAAAATTTAAAAAAGAAACAATACATATTTCTTTCAAAAAAAATTCATTCACCATTTTTTTTCCAAAAGAGGTAGTCTACTACCTCGGTTGATTTAGAAATCGAGGGAAAAAGTTTTTATTTTAGTTTACTTTTTATTTTAAAAAATATAATATTTGCCCTCGGTTTTGACGGGTCAAAACCGAGGGAAAAAGTAAATCATTTTTGTGTCCACATATCTTGTCATCCATTTATAAAGTAACAACGCTCAAGATATAACTAACATATCAATCCACAAATAACTCTATACATCCAATCAGAACGCAAACACCACCATTATATATCTAGGACGTTACATTGTGAAACACAAACTTGGAATGATAATGAAAGAATTTGTCATAAAAAGAGTGAAACTTGAAGAAGCTTGGAAAAGATCTCTACGGTGGATTGTAATAGCAGATTTTTTTTGGTTTAAGGTTGATTTTCTTACATAATCTCTTATCATGTAATTGAAAATTTATTTTATTTATCTAATTCTTTTTTATTTTATATTAGAAACAAATACATGCAATATTCAATATTTGTTCTTCCCCAAGATTCAATAAAACGAAGTTACAATCTAAAAACAATATAAAATAAGAAACTATGCAAATTAATAAAACAAGGAATATATATATATATATATATATATATATATATATATATATATATATATATATATATATATATATATATATATATATATTCCTAATTTTATTAATTTACATAATTTCTTATTTTATATTGTTTTTGTTACAATCTACAAGTTCACATGTTTGATAAATTCCGAATCTGATTCATCGTGTTTTTCCTCAGTGGAGTTTCGACCTAGAGGTAAAGTGAGAAATTTTGATGACGCTCTTCGTTACCTCGCATTTGGAGTCGAGGTAACACCTCATATCTAACCGAGGTTAAACGTGTTTTTCCTAGTAGTGAAAATAGTGTTGGACATGACGGGGTTTATTGAGAAGATACCAAGTCTCACATTGTTTAGGCATAAAACCTTTAATGGTTTATATATAGGGACATTCTTCACCTTATAAGTCGGTTTTGTAATGATGAGTTAAGCTAAAAAGATCTTGTGATATATCTCTATATGCTTCATAGTTCATTCATTATGGTTTCATACTCTTAACAAGGGACTACTTCGCTTCCAATTCATCTTCTTTTTTTTATAATCTTTTTTGCAAGTTCAAGTTTCATAGAAACTTCCTTCCTCTGTTCAAGAATTTTTATAGATCATATTCTTCATCAAGCTTCAAATAACCTTTAATGGTAGATCAAGAAAACTCGATGTAAGACAAGCAACATGTGGTTCAATCTTCGCAAGCTTTTTCTGTGCAAATGGAAAATTCAAGCTTGGTCTATACGTTTGCACTGAAGCTATCAATCAACCTCCAAGAAAATAAATTTCTCTTATGGAATCAACATATATAATGTGTCATTTTATCTTACAATCTTCACAAAGTGGTGGTAAACCCTCACAATCCTCTTATGTTCAAAATCGACAATGATAGACTAGCTAATGTTGTTTATGAAGATTACGAGTCTTGGATAGTTCAAGATCAAACATTATTTACTTGGTTGCTATATACAAATTCTAAAAGTGTGTTAACACATGTGCTTTCATGAAAACATGTCTATGAAGTGTGGGACAAGGTGTAGAAACACTTCCATTCACATATGAGAGCTTGAATTCGTAAGTTAAGGTATGAGTTGAAGACTTCCATAGATGATTCATTGTTAGCTATTGGTCATCCAATATCTAAAAGGGACAAAATCGATGCAATACACCAAGACCTTCATGAAAAGTATAATCCATTCATTATGATTATTTATGGTAAAGTTAAACCAACTTACATATATGATGTTGAGACATTGCTATATGTTCAAGAAGCATATTTGGATAAATTTCACCTAGAACTTTCGACTCCAAGTGCAACCGCTAATGTTGCTCAAGCTCTATCCAATAATGATGTTAGTAGAAATGAAGTTTATCCATGTCTTTATTAAAAATTTTATGGTATAGGTCGTTCATTTTGAGTCACGGGGCGTAGTAGACAAGTCAACACCATAATTAATCGACCAATTTATCAACTTTGCAACAAGTATGGGCATGTTGTCATTAATTGTTGGCACAAATATGATGAATACTTTGAACCTCCAGCATTGAAGCCTTATCACACGTTTCTTCCTCAAGTGGACCTAGTCATAGTTATGACAATAAAAAAAAACAGACCTCTACATCTGCTCATGCAACCGCTCTCTTAATTCATTAGGACAACCTTCAGGTTCCTCAAGGCCTAAAGTCTCAGGGCATGGCTTGCGAACTCAAGTGCATCGCATCAACTTTTTGCCCTTAAAACTTAAAAAATGTTAGTCTTATGTTTATCCTAATGAGGTATAAGTTCGAAATGGTCATATCCAAGCAGTCAAGTCTGTTGGTTTCTCAAACTTTAGGTCCAAAAATGTGTCAAATTATATGCTAAAGTTGAATAATCTTCTTCGTGTCCCTAGCATCATTAGGAATCTAATACCACTCTCTAAAATTTCTAAAGATAACATTGAGTATTTTGAGTTTTATTCTAACAAGTGCAATGTTAAATCACATGCATCTAGCTTGGTGTTGCTTGAAGGGTTCCTTAATGAAAGTGGATTGTACTGATTCAACAATATAACTTTAGAACCCTCTCATAATCCCATATCCAATAAATACAAAAATATGTATTATGTTATCAATAATGCAACTTCTAGCCTTAGGTCAAATAATATTGTTTCTATTTCAAATAATGGTGCAATTTGGTACTCTACACAAGAACATGCTCATCTTAAAGTTGTTCATAGTGTACTTTCATTGTGTAATATCTCATGGGATATATGGTCTCCCTAACTCTAATTAAGTATAACAATTCCTTTGAGTTGATTCAAAGTGACTTATGAGGGTCATCACCTTCATCGTCTAGTGGTAGTTACTCTTACTATGTTTCTTTTATAGATGCTTTTAGAAGATACAATTGGATTTAAACGTTGAAATAGAAATGTGATACCATTTTTTCCTTCAAACTATTCCAAACCTATTATAGGACTCAATTTACACTGCTACAAAAAGCATATTTTACCACGGTTGGAAGAATGATATTACAAAGGTTAGAGGTCCGTGGTAACAAAAAGTGTGGTAGTATGTGCCCTCTTTAAATTTCCCCAATGTTGTATGTTCATGCTTTTGATACCCAACGATAGGATTTTGGGAGATTTCTTAACATTTCACCATATTTGCATGTTCCAACCTTAGTGAAAGAGTTAGTGCAGAACATTTCACCAGGATTATAGCTACCAATTGTGGTGATATATTCATTTAAGTTTATTATAACTAATGTGGAATGCTTATTTCACCAACTACCCACTTAATATATAACCTTTCAATATGATTTAGAAATTAATAATATGGCAAAATTAAGTTATATTAGAAGAACAAGTTACACTAATCAATGTTTTTTGAGCTTTCTATAATCCATTATCCGTCTCTTGCTCTATAACAAGTATAATTTGTTTCAATGCTTTTAATTCTTAAACCAACACTTCCTTCTCTACTAGTTCATTCTCCAATACATTAACTTTGTAGAGAGAACCAGTAGAGAAGGAAGTGATGGGTAAAAAACTAGAATTATTGAATCAATTTCTAACCGTCAAAGACTGAGATACAGATAATGGGTTGCAGAAAGCTTGAAAAACATTGATCAATTTAAGTTGTTTTCTATATAACTTAATTTTTCATATTATTATTTTTTAGTTCAATTTGAAAACTTATATATTCAGTAAGGGGTTGGTAAAACATTTGAACCACATACGATATAGTAAACTCATCTTCAATGACATGTTGACTGAACAAAATGAAAGATGAAATGTACAAGGAGTAACATTAAAAAAAAACATAAATAATAACTGTCATACGGTGAACTGACTTTGGTGTGTTTTTGCTTTGGAAAGCAAATGTCGCGGATAGCAAGAGTCGCCACCGACTTTTCTTTTATCCAATAAGGAAAGGTGGAAAAGAACAGGAAAGACCTTAATTAGATTTTGGGTTCGGGAGGTACATTATACAAAGGGAAGGTGTTAGCACCCTTTGTATCCATGGTTATCCATGGGCTCTTAATTGCTCGATCACTTATGTTTGTCTGAAAAAAGTGTTTGTGAATTGCTTAAAAATGTTTTGAAAAGAGAGTTTAACTTTGTAATGATTCTTGTACGAATGTATACAAAGTATTTATCTCGTTTAATTTTGAAAGCGGTTTAGAAAAATATAACTTGGTAACGATTCTAGTACGAATGTATACCAAGTGGTGATTTTCTAGTATTTGCAAAATGTGAGGTATGAAAAATATTTTAGGTTGTGAGCTAGCAATTAAGAGTTATACCACCCAAGGTCTTTATGGGCATTTCCTATCCTTATGAGGGTAAAACTGTCCTTACTATTGAGAAGTAAGTAGTCTTATCCCTTTGGATGTAAAGGGACATCGTAGGGTCTTCGTTTGGTCATTGAAGGCAACATTTGTAAGGATACCTTAGCATTCGAAGGGACGATCATCATTTAACCGTAGGCTACAACGAAGGGTCATCGAGGGACAAAATCATATATTCGCAGACAACATCCGAGGGACTATGATTTATTTTATAGGGACATGATGATTTAACCGAAGGGTCTTTGCTAAGTGTATCCCCCCCCATTCGCGGGACATGACCATAATACCGTAATATCGTAAGGCAACAAAGAGAGGTCCAAGATCACATATTCAAAGGCAATATTTTACAATCAATTAAGTAGTTGTAATCAATTAGGTAATTAGGTCCACGTTACAATTAATTAGGTAATTAGGATGGATCTCCACATTAAAAATCAATTAAGTACTTAGGATGAATCTCCACAAGGGTATCCCACAAATAAAGTGGAATACCTAACAAGCTACCTTCTCCGGGAGTGTGTGAACCCTTACAAAACTCAGCAAACAGGTCAGAATACCAAATCAGGGTGCAATCGAGAATTGCACCAAACAAAAGGAACACAGCGGTAGGACAGAATAGAACAGAACAGAACAATCATAGAATAAAACAGATCCGATAAGCATAGAACAGGACAGCAAAATCAGCGACTGTCACGTTCGCTCCTGCCTCGCCTAGCGAAGGCTTAGCGAACGCTCGCTACATGCTCGCTTAGCGATGGGCTAGCGAGCGGTTGCGGGTTCTGGTTTTGATAACAGTACAATTTCAGCAAGCTGCACACCCTATGTCATCCATTACAGAGATTACATGGTTAAACATTCAAGATATTCATAATACTTAAATTCATATGCAAAACTTAAGATATTTTTATAAATTCAATCATAATGCCACATGCTTATTAAGAACATAAAGCGGTAATAGTAATGCAAACCTGTTTGCAATTGAATTGCAACCTTGAATAGGCAAGTCGGATTGGGTTGGGCGGATATAACCTTGGTGCAGATGAGTTTCCTTCAGGGTTTCCTTTAGGGTTGCTCTGAATTCTCTGGGTTAGCCTCCAGGGTTTATTGTGCCTTCTTTCTATCTCCGGTTTTGTTCCCTTTTCGTTCTCCCTTTTCCTGACTGAAGTTGTGGTATTTATAATGCTCTTTTTATGACCTAATGGGCTCAGAATGAAGCCCAGAATTTTCTGGTATTCGCAAGCTTCGCTAGGCGAGTGGCGTAGCGAAGGGTTCGCTAGGCGAAGGAATTGCTCGCCTAGCGAGCAAACCAATTTAGGCCATTTTCTGGATTTTGTCATCCGTGTGCTGGGTCCTTGTTCTTTTAAGATCAATGCCTTGAAAAATAAGTTGGAGTGCCTTAGAAATGCCTTGTAATATTAACGGGCAAATTTTGGGGTATGACAGCTGCCCCTGTTCAATATTCTTGAACCGAGAGAGTTAGAATGGTGTGTACGCCATTCGTGGTCTGGAGGTGGAAGATTATTGAACACTAGAATGCCCCAAAAATTTGCACTTGTTAATCAGAGGTTATTCCTGATGGAGATGGGCTTAAAGATGCCATCCGGGAGGTTTGATGATGAAAGATCAGAATGGATCATACGCTGCTGGGAATAAAGGATCAGAATGGACCATATGCTAGATCGTGTTTGAGTAGCAGAATGAACCGTCTATTAGACTGCCTCGGGAGAGGTAAAGATCGGAATAGATCGTACGCTAGATCGTATCCGAGTAACAGAAAGAGTTATCCATTAAGCGGGTGACTTCGCTGGGGATGAAAGATCAGAATGAATCGTACGCTAGATCGTATCTGAGTTGCAGAATGAGTCGTACGTTAGACTGTATCTGAAGAAGAAAGTAGCCGTGCGCTAGGCTACACCCCGGAATGTACCGTACGTTAGGCAGTATCTGAGGATTTGAGGATCAGAATGGATCGTACATTAGATCGTATCTGAGTTGCAGAATGAGCCGTACGTTAGGCTGTATCTGAAGAAGAAAGTAGTCGTACGCTAGACTACACCCCGGAATGTACCGTACGCTAGGCAGTATCTGAGGATTTGAAGGTCCAAATGGGTCGTACGCTAGACCGTATTGGAGTTGCAGAATGAGCCGTACGTTAGGCTGTATCTGAAGAAGAAAGTAGTCGTACGCTAGACTACACCCCGGAATGTACCGTACGCTAGGCAGTATCTGAGGATTTGAAGGTCCAAATGGGTCGTACGCTAGACCGTATTGGAGTTGCAGAATGAGTCGTACGTTAGGCTGTATCTGAAGAAGAAAGTAGTCGTACGCTAGACTACACCCCAAAATGTACCATACGCTAGGTAGTATCTGAGGATTTGAAGGTCCAAATGGGTCGTACGCTAGACCGTATTGGAGTTGCAGAATGAGCCGTACGTTAGGCTGTATCTGAAGAAGAAAGTAGTCGTACGCTAGACTACACCCCGGAATGTACCGTACGCTAGGCAGTATCTGAGGATTTGAGGATCAGAATGGATCGTACGTTAGATCGTATCTGAGTTGAAGGAGTCATATGTTGAGCTGAATCAGAATGAACCGTCCGCTAGGCCATATCTGATAGTATATGTTGTATTTGCAATGAATATCTGGGGTGGGCTTAAAGATGCCACCATCAGAGTGCCTGTCGGAATAAATGTCCATATGGATTGTATCTGAGAGATATAATTAAATCTCGAATGTACTTGATAAAGATGTCCGTCTGAATGGACCTTTGTTTTGACTGTACTAGGAGGATAATTAACCTGAAAAATAAAGTTAGCTTGATGCCATGTCATGGTGCATGAGATATTTTATGCTTATGAAAATAAATGCGAACAATGTATGCATGCGGATGCTGTGAAATGATGTAATGAATGAATTATGCGTCTGAAAAGTTTTTTTTTTCTGGCGACCCCCTGGGGAAAATAAATCCCCATCTTCTGGTTGGAGATACTTGTATTGATGACCCTTTCTCATCTAGGGATACTTGATTTCTGTCTGATGGTAGAAATATTTAACAGAAGCCTGGCTGGGGGTGGAAGAGATGACCAATTTGTCTAGTAATGCCAATTGCTTCTGGGGAATAACTGGCTTTGCTGGGGGATAGAATTAGCAACAGATTCATTGGAAAGCGTGGTTAGACCTTCTCCTCGATCCTGAAGTCTTGTAGTAATCGCTATTTCTATTTTATGCATGCATTTTTGGTACATATCGATCATATTCAAATGCATATATTAATTCAAATTAAATCAATGGACGTTTATGCAAACAAAACAGAAAAAGTAAAACAAAAGCATCTTTTTGGAAATAAAATTATATTGATTTTGAAAGAGGGCCTATAAACAGGCAATTTGTGTACAAGGAGACAGAAATCCTAGTCAGAGGAAATCGTCGAGACAACAAAGAAAAAGCTATGAAGAAAAAAAGAGTCCTATTGATTTTAATTCTGCTACTGTCATTATGTCTTCAAGCATCTCATCTCCTGCTGTCGGATAGAAGTGATTGGCTTGTTCAGTCCCTTGAACTTGGATGAAGCTGTCTGAGAACGGGACATAGTCATACGCTTTTAATCCCTAATTTTTGCCTGGACCGCCTTTTCAGGTTTTCAGTCCACCAGGATACCCCTTTTTGCCCAAGCCGCCTTTTCAGGTTTTCGACTTGCCGGGTGTACATTTTTATATGTTTATCCCTAATTTTTGCCCGAACCCTTTTGGTTCGCCGGGATGCCCTTACTTTTGCCTAGGTACGTCGACCTAGCGGGTCTCTTTTATGCGTAGTATTTTTTGACTATGTCTGCGTTCACGGGATGTGGGAAGTCTTCGCCATCCATCGTAGCAAGTATCATGGCTCCACCAGAGAATACCTTCTTAACTACAAATGACCCTTCGTATGTGGGAGTCCATTTGCCCCTGGGGTCACTTTGTGGTAGCATGATACGCTTGATCACCAATTCGCCGATTTGATACACCCGTCTCCTGACCTTTTTGTTGAATGCCTGGGTCATGCGCTTCTGATATATCTGCCCATGACAAACAACCGCGAGTCTCTTTTCATCAATCAAATTTATCTGATCGAGTCGAGTCTGAATCCATTCATCCTCGTCTAAACCTGCCTCTTTCATGATTCTTAGAGAGGGAATCTGAACTTCCACAGGTAAGACGGCTTCCATTCCGTAGACTAGAGAGAAAGGAGTTGCCCCTGTCGAAGTTCGTACTGAAGTGCGATAACCATGAAGAGCAAATGGTAACATTTCATGCCAGTCTTTGTACGTCACTGTCATCTTTTGTATAATCTTCTTAATATTCTTGTTAGCAGCCTCCACGGCGCCGTTCATCTTTGGCCGGTACGGGGAAGAGTTATGGTGTTTTATTTTGAACTGCGTGCAGAGTTCAGTAATCATCTTGTTGTTCAAATTGGTGCCATTGTCCGTGATAACTCTTTCAGGGATGCCATATCGACAAATGAGATTATTCTTGATGAATCGTGCCACCACATTCTTGGTGACAGAAGCAAATGAGGCTGCCTCTACCCACTTTGTAAAGTAATCAATAGCAACAAGGATGAAACGATGTCCATTAGAAGCAGTAGGTTTAATCTCTCCGATCATATCAACGCCCCACATTGCAAAGGGCCAAGGGGCTGTCAACACGTTCAATGGAGCAGGAGGCACATGTACTTTATCCGCATAGATCTGGCACTTGTGACAAGTTCTAGAGTGATGGTGGCAATCAACTTCCATGGTAGACCAATAATACCCTGATCTCAGAATCTTCTTGGCCATTGTATGTCCACTAGAATGAGTCCCAAAAATACCGTCATGCATGTCTCCCATAATCTTTTCTGCTTCCTTTTTATCCACACAGCGAAGCAAAGTCGAATCATGATTACGTTTGTATAATACTCCATTACTCAAAAGGAATTTAGCGGAAAACTTCCTCAGAAATTTTCTGTCATTGATGGATGCCCCTTCAGGGTATTCCTGAGTTTCTAAATATCTCTTTACTTCGTGGAACCAAGGTTTCTCTTCTACTTCATCAGCGTTAAGTTCATAACAGTACGCTGGTTCATCTAATCGTTCAATAGTGATCGCGGGAGCTTCATTGTCCCATCTGACTCTGAACATAGATGACATGGTAGCCAATGCGTCTGCCAACTGATTCTCTTCTCGTGGAATATGTTCGAATGTAATCTTTTCAAAGTATGGGATTAATGTCAACACCCGCTCTCGATAAGGGATGAGATTCGGATGTTTAGTGTCCCATTCTCCTTTGATCTGACTGATTACTAAGGCCGAGTCTCCGTATACGCTTAAAAACTTGATTCTTAGGTCTATAGCAGCTCTGAGTCCCAAAATACAGGCTTCATACTCAGCCATGTTATTCGTACAATCAAAGCATAGTCTAGCAGTGAAAGGAGTATGGCAACCCTTGGGGGAAATGATTACAACACCAACACCATTGCCCAATGCATTAGAAGATCCATCAAAAACCATAGTCCATCGGGATCCCAGTTCGGGTCCTTCATCCGGTTCAGGTTCTTCATAATCAGTAACAAGCATGACATCCTCATCTGGGAACTCAAAATTCATAGATTGATAATCATCCACTGCTTGATGAGCCAAATGATCAGCTAGCACGCTTCCTTTGATTGCTTTCTGGGTAGTATACTGGATATCATACTTTGTTAAAATCATCTGCCATCTTGCTATTCTTCCGGAGAGGGCAGGTTTCTCAAATATGTATTTGATAGGGTCCATCTTAGAAATCAATAAAGTGGTATGATTCAACATATACTGTCTTAGTCGGCGAGCAGCCCAGGCCAAAGCACAGCAAGTTCTCTCGAGCAGTGAGTATCTTGTTTCACAGTCGGTAAACTTTTTGCTAAGGTAGTATATGGCATGCTCTTTTCGACCAGACTCGTCATGTTGCCCCAACACACACCCCATGGAATTTTCTAACACGGTTAAATACATAATTAGAGGTCTTCCTTCGACTGGTGGCATCAGAATTGGAGGTTCTTGGAGGTACTTCTTGATTTTGTCAAAAGCTTCTTGACATTCATCATTCCATATCATCTCTTGATTTTTCCTCAGTAACTTGAAGATGGGTTTGCAGGTAGCGGTCAAATGGGAAATAAATCGGGCAATGTAGTTCAAACGTCCCAAGAAACCTCTGACTTCTTTATCCGTACGGGGAACTGGCATCTCTCGAATACCTCTCACCTTGGCCGGGTCAACCTCAATTCCTTTACCACTGACAATAAAGCCCAAGAGTTTACCGGATCTTACTCCAAAGGTGCATTTGTTCGGGTTCAATCTCAACTTGTATTTCTTCAACCTCTCAAACAGTTTGTATAAATGATCGAGATGTTCTTCTTCGGTATGAGATCTGGCTATCATGTCATCCACATATACTTCTATTTCATGATGGATCATGTCATGGAACAAAACCACCATAGCACGCTGGTATGTTGCCCCTGCGTTCTTTAAACCGAATGGCATTACTTTATAACAGAAAGTGCCCCATTGCGTCACAAACGTGGTTTTCTCCATGTCCTCAGGCGCCATCTTAATCTGGTTATAACCTGAGAATCCATCCATGAAGGAGAATACCTTGTGTTGAGCGGTGTTATCTACCAGAACATCAATGTGCGGAAGTGGAAAGTCATCTTTGGGACTCGCTTTATTCAAATCTCTGTAATCTACGCACATTCGCACCTTACCATCCTTCTTCGGCACTGGTACCACATTGGCAACCCATTGGGGGTAAGAAGTAACAGCTAGAAAACCGGCATTGAACTGTTTCATAACTTCGGCTTTGATTTTCTCAGACATCTCAGGACGCATGCGACGAACCTTCTGCTTAACAGGATGACAATCTTCCTTCATCGGTAAACGATGCACTACTATATCAGTATCCAGTCCTGGCATGTCTTCGTAAGACCAAGCAAAAATCTCAATATAGTCATGTAACATCTGAATCAATATTTCCTTGACACTGTTTCCCAAGCCTGCTCCTATTTTGACTTCTTTCTTGTCCACTTCAGTACCCAGATTTACAATTTCGATTGACTCTTCATGCGGCTGTATAGTCTTTTCTTCTTGCAATACCAGTCTGGCAAGCTCTTCAGGTACTTCACAATCTTCCTCACTTCCATCCTCGGTTTGGTAGATCGGATTTTCGAAGTCATAATTAACAGTAGCATAACTATTATCAACAGGATCTAGAGTGGGTGTGGATCTGCAATTCGTTACGTGAGTGTGTGTAAGAAAACATAGCTTGTTTGGAAGATGACAGGAAAGATAAAGAGCGCAATATTTGAATGCAAAACGTCCATTGATTTATTGAATGTGAATATGCTTATGAAGATGACAAAACCCTTAACAAATTAGCTATTGTGCCCCGGGCATAGACACAATGCTTTTAAGAAGTTCAATTGTAAAAAATTAAAATTTGCAACACTAAAATAGACAATAACAATTACTCCTTACTAAAGGAAATCGGGATAGTGTCTTCAACCTTCCAATTATTGAGTCCGTCACCAACTGTTGGGAAAATCCAGCTATCCAAGTCACAATCGCTGTCAGCATCTTCTACAGCATTAATCTGATCTTTGACCATCCTTTCAGAGTTAAATCCCAGGCCAGACTTATCCGACTTGTACGGTACATCGATCAGTTGACCCCAGCCAGTACGACCACCATCTTCAACCACGGCTTGAGCGTCCTTCAGAGAAATCATAGCAGGAGGAGCACTGATAACCTTGGGCACACAGGAAGTTGGCTTAAGGACAGGACTGGGGGGAGGAACCACTTCAAATGACTGAGAAGGAGTCTCAAAGAATTCACCATCCATCTCGACGTATCTGAAGGCCTGCACACTACTGACAATATATTCTTCTTCTCCACACACAGTGACAATCTTGCCCTCTATTGGATACCTCAGCTTTTGATGGAGGGACGAGGCTACAACACTTGCCCCATGAATCCAAGGGCGTCCCAGCAAGCAGGAATAGGCAGGACGAATGTTCATTACGTGAAAGATAGTGTTGAAGACTTGAGGTCCTATCTTGATAGGGAGAACCACTTCACCATGGACAACACTCTTCGCACCATCGTAAGCACGCACCACAATGTCACTAGGCTTCAGTTCAATGCTTTTACAGTCAAGTTTATCGAGCACGGCTTTCGGTAGCACATTCAAAGAAGAGCCATTATCGATCAACACATGAGACAAGGTGATCCCCTTACACTCAATGGAGATATGCAGAGCTTTATTGTGATTCTTTCCTGCTGGTGTCAGGTCAGCATCAGAAAAGCCTAGGCCATTGTCAACAGCCAGATGAGCAACATAATTTTCGAACTGATCGACGGAGGTCTCCTGAGGTACATGAGCAGTCTTTAAGAATTTTATCAACGCTTTGGCATGAGATTCAGAAGATAATAACAAGGATAACATCGAGATCTTAGACGGAGTATTCCCCAGCTGTTCTACCATATCAAAATCACTCTTACGGATGATTTTCAGCATTTCCTCCACTTCCTGCTTGGCAACATCTTCGGTAGTAACTTCGACCGGTGTCTTCGACTGAGCAGGGTTGATCGCTGGTTCCTTTCCTCGAATTTCAGGGGCGGGAGGTGAGATTTCTGGAGAGAAGATCCTTCCACTTCGAGTAACTTTACTAGTCCCAACAATGTCATTAGGATTAGCAGAATTACCAACTTGCTTCACGCCATGGATGTAAACATCACCTCCATAATTCCACGGAATGGCTTTGCTTGAGGAATACGGTACTGGGCTAGGTGCAGTAATGATTAGGGGAGCTACCTTGGGCTCAGCAGTAATCTTCACAGGTACTCTAGTAGCGGTAATCTTCACTGGAACTTTGGACCTAGCAATCACAGATATTTCTTCAACAACGTTTTCCACCTTAGGAATCCTTTCAAAGAGAATTGTACGATCATCCATCAGCCGTTGAATACCATTCCTCAATTTCAGGCAACCATTGGGTCGGAGTACACAAAGATCGCAACTTTCAGCACAACCTGGAAATAAACCAGCTTGCAATAAATTCTTCTTGATGGTCAGGAGAGGAGACACTAAGTCGGCTACATTAGCAATGTGAGAATTGTCATCCATAGAATTAACAGTCTTGTCATGGTTAGGCATAGGAGCAGTGATGACATTAGGAGTCTCCAGAGGATCAAATTCAATTTCCCCAGCGTCGATCATATCCTGAATTTTATTCTTCAACAACCAACAATCGTTTGTATCATGCCCGGGGCTATCGGAGTGATATGCACACCTGACATTGGGATTATAACGAGGAGAAGTAGTGTTGACATTTGCAGGAGGACCTCTGAGAGTGATTAAATTTGCCTTTAGCATACTTTGCAGTGCTTGTGCTAAAGTCATATTGATCTTGGTAAACTGCCTTCTCGGCCTGTCCTGTCTGTGCTGGAAGTTTTGAGCTGACGGGGCTGCAATCGTAACTGCTCCAACGGCATGGTCACTATTTTTCTTGTTATGACTCCTTTGACCGTACACCGCATTTGATTCATTCTTCCCCTGATAGGACTTTTTGCTGCTTGCAGAGGTAACCGCCTGTATCTTTCCACTTCGAATGCCGCTCTCCACCCGTTCACCTGTCAATATAAGTTCAGTGAAACCCGATGAAGAACTTCCCAGTAGATGGCTGTAGAATGGGCCAGTCAGTGTACCCATGAACATGTCTACTAATTCTCGATCAGTCATAGGGGGTTTGACTCTGCCAGCCAAATCTCTCCATTTTTGGGCATATTCTTTGAAGCTTTCTTTAGAGCCCATAGTCATATTCTGCAACTGTAGCCGAGTAGGCGCTAATTCAGAATTATACTGGTAATGCTTGTAGAATGCTGTCGCTAAATCAGTCCAGGTGCGGATGTTAGAGCTCTCGAGCTGGTAGTACCACTCCAACTGTGTGCCAGACAGGCTCTCCTGGAAGAAATGGATCCATAGCTTCCTATCAGTGGTATACGACTGAATCTTTCTCACGTAAGCTCTCAGATGCATCTGAGGACAAGATGCCCCATCATACTTAGTGAAAGTGGGGATCTTGAATTTGCGAGGAATGACCATATCAGAGACCAGTCCCAAGCTTTCGAAATCCAGACCGGGCGCCTTCTGACCCTCCATAGCTAGCATGCGTTCTTCCAACAACTTATACTTATCACCTTTTGGAGAGTACTGTTCATCTTCATAATCTTCATCGTCGTCCTCCTGGTTGAGAGGATCAACATTCTCATCTTCCGAATCATTTTCTGTCTCCTCTTCTTGATCCTTCAGAAGTCTAATCTTGACTCCTGCAGCCTGTCCTTTAAGCCTTCTTCCCGGGTTAATGTAACTCACAGGTTTCTTGTCTTTCTTCTTCTCGAGCAAGAGAGCCTTCAGTTCTTCCTGCCCCTTGGATAAGCTCAGCATCATCTCCTGGAATTGAGCATTCTGAGCCTGGAGATCTTTGACAGTTTGTTCGAGAGCCATTTTTCTGTTTGGAGGAAAACCGTGAGAACATTGATCCCTTTAGAGTCCCTGTTATGCAATGTGATGTTATGCTATGCAATGTATGAAATGTTTTCAAGGACTTTTCGAATTGTTTCTTTGTCCAAACTCCAAATCTTTGAAATGGTTAGTACAATGCCATGATGTTATGATGTTATGATGTTATGTAAATAACAAGCACAAGCAAGTCACACAATCATCATTCCTAAGTTTTAAGGCTTGCATGAGTTCCATAGGTAAGTACCCTCCCCACTGAAGTTTGGTTGGTTTAACCTGTCCTAGAATAGTAACCGGGTTCTAGAAGGATCTCAAATCATTGACCTTCCTTTAAGTCCACTTCAGTGCAACACCAAGTGGTTGACCGAAGCTTCCCTAAAGTCCAATCTCAAAGAGTGTAGTATCGAGTCTCAACCAACCCCAGTCGGAACCGAAGTCAGTTATCTCACTACTTTCTAATGGCTAGGATGAGTCAATTAGGGTTCTAAAGGTCTGGTTAATGTTTTGATGACACCACGCGGAAGCCAAATTTTTCCTCAAGTAAACATGAGGAACATCAGGACATCCAAAGTGTCACATTAACCGTAGCCATCATTTTGACCATTCTAGTATACGCCGGATAATCGCGATGATCTATTGCTACTTACCTAAGGTACACTAGATCCGGGTGTAGGATCTTTCACTCAAGCATAAAATACCTAAGCAATCCCTTAAAAGTAAATCAGACAATTTGAATAAGTGATCTTGTTTTTTAAGGTAACCTCTCTTTTTAAGTCCCCAGCAGAGTCGCCAGTTCTGTCATACGGTGAACTGACTTTGGTGTGTTTTTGCTTTGGAAAGCAAATGTCGCGGATAGCAAGAGTCGCCACCGACTTTTCTTTTATCCAATAAGGAAAGGTGGAAAAGAACAGGAAAGACCTTAATTAGATTTTGGGTTCGGGAGGTACATTATACAAAGGGAAGGTGTTAGCACCCTTTGTATCCATGGTTATCCATGGGCTCTTAATTGCTCGATCACTTATGTTTGTCTGAAAAAAGTGTTTGTGAATTGCTTAAAAATGTTTTGAAAAGAGAGTTTAACTTTGTAATGATTCTTGTACGAATGTATACAAAGTATTTATCTCGTTTAATTTTGAAAGCGGTTTAGAAAAATATAACTTGGTAACGATTCTAGTACGAATGTATACCAAGTGGTGATTTTCTAGTATTTGCAAAATGTGAGGTATGAAAAATATTTTAGGTTGTGAGCTAGCAATTAAGAGTTATACCACCCAAGGTCTTTATGGGCATTTCCTATCCTTATGAGGGTAAAACTGTCCTTACTATTGAGAAGTAAGTAGTCTTATCCCTTTGGATGTAAAGGGACATCGTAGGGTCATCGTTTGGTCATTGAAGGCAACATTTGTAAGGATACCTTAGCATTCGAAGGGACGATCATCATTTAACCGTAGGCTACAACGAAGGGTCATCGAGGGACAAAATCATATATTCGCAGACAACATCCGAGGGACTATGATTTATTTTATAGGGACATGATGATTTAACCGAAGGGTCTTTGCTAAGTGTATCCCCCCCATTCGCGGGACATGACCATAATACCGTAATATCGTAAGGCAACAAAGAGAGGTCCAAGATCACATATTCAAAGGCAATATTTTACAATCAATTAAGTAGTTGTAATCAATTAGGTAATTAGGTCCACGTTACAATTAATTAGGTAATTAGGATGGATCTCCACATTAAAAATCAATTAAGTACTTAGGATGAATCTCCACAAGGGTATCCCACAAATAAAGTGGAATACCTAACAAGCTACCTTCTCCGGGAGTGTGTGAACCCTTACAAAACTCAGCAAACAGGTTAGAATACCAAATCAGGGTGCAATCGAGAATTGCACCAAACAAAAGGAACACAGCGGTAGGACAGAATAGAACAGAACAGAACAATCATAGAATAAAACAGATCCGATAAGCATAGAACAGGACAGCAAAATCAGCGACTGTCACGTTCGCTCCTGCCTCGCCTAGCGAAGGCTTAGCGAACGCTCGGCTGCGGGTTCTGGTTTTGATAACAGTACAATTTCAGCAAGCTGCACACCCTATGTCATCCATTACAGAGATTACATGGTTAAACATTCAAGATATTCATAATACTTAAATTCATATGCAAAACTTAAGATATTTTTATAAATTCAATCATAATGCCACATGCTTATTAAGAACATAAAGCGGTAATAGTAATGCAAACCTGTTTGCAATTGAATTGCAACCTTGAATAGGCAAGTTGGATTGGGTTGGGCGGATATAACCTTGGTGCAGATGAGTTTCCTTCAGGGTTTCCTTTAGGGTTGCTCTGAATTCTCTGGGTTAGCCTCTAGGGTTTGTTGTGCCTTCTTTCTATCTCCGGTTTTTTTCCCTTTTCGTTCTCCCTTTTCCTGACTGAAGTTGTGGTATTTATAATGCTCTTTTTATGACCTAATGGGCTCAGAATGAAGCCCAGAATTTTCTGGTATTCGCAAGCTTCGCTAGGCGAGTGGCGTAGCGAAGGGTTCGCTAGGCGAAGGAATTGCTCGCCTAGCGAGCAAACCAGTTTAGGCCATTTTCTGGATTTTGTCATCCGTGTGCTGGGTCCTTGTTCTTTTAAGATCAATGCCTTGAAAAATAAGTTGGATTGCCTTAGAAATGCCTTGTAATATTAACGGGAAAATTTTGGGGTATGACAATAACATACCTATACAAACATGTCATAAATATCACAAACATGTATCAACAAAAAAAAACTACCTACCTCAACAAACCTATACAATAAAGGAGCAAATTATAGAAAAATTGAGAAATTTGGATGGCGCCTACTTTTGTCAGCGTGTTTTCATGTCTTAAACAAATAACCTACCCACTTTCGTCGGTGCATCTTATTTATTTACGATCAATATTCACACATATATTATAATGGGGTTTTTTAAATTGATCTTTGAAACACTTTCTTCGTCTCAAACTCAGTTGTTCGAAATTCCCATGCGGATAATGATTAACACCCTTTTAGCATATGAATGATATCTGAAATATTTTTAATTTTGTAAAAACATCTAAGTTAAAAACTCGAATTCCAAAATAACTTTAGTTTTTCCTTCTCCTATCGAAATTACAGAGAATTTACACGAGGTATGTCACAAGACAGTCCTCACGACCCTTAGTTCCTAGAAAACTACTAAGACATGATAATCGTTAAAGCAACGAAAGCGTAAGCTTACAAAGGATACATGTTGTGAAAATGATGTCGGAATTACGAAGTATAATTGGTTTCTTGATCGGTAAGAAAACCACAAGGGTAGAAAAGAAGAAAACAATAAGAACACAATGGAATTGGTTATAAACTGTTATTCTTTACTTTCTCTTTGAAACAAGATTACAAGTGTTACAGAATAACAAATAACCTCTCTCACCCTAATTAGGATTTTCATTGTGCAATGATGAGAGATTAGTATGCTATTTATAAGAAAACTAACACACTAAACTAATGGGCTTTTACATATATGCCCATTACACAAGCTAACTTAGATAACAAGCCAACTTAAACAATTGCGCATAACAAGTAGGCCCAATTTGACATGCTAATGATCCTAGCATACTTTTACTATAACATGTGAGCATACTTTGACGGAATGCTAAGATCCTATCGAATTATGGAACCAAGAAGCTACCCTTCGAACATACTAGAGTTGGATCCAATATCTCACAAATCTCCACCTTGGAACAAACTTTATAATATCAAGGGAACAAACTAGCTTTCTTCATACAACTTTATCAATTGCATATAGTGGAAAAACTTGCAACTCGGTAATATCTTGGTGATCATATCAGCAACATTGTGATCTGTCGAAACCTTCAACACTTGGACTTCTCCACGCTCGATTACCCTTCTGACGAAATGCAACCTCACATCGATATGCTTGGTTCGCTAATGATAGGCTGAATTCTTTGACATGTGTATATAACTTTGACTATCACATTTAATAGTGATAACTCACCCTTGAAGTTTTAGTTCCTTAGGAAAACCTTCAAGCCATAATGCTTCTTTCACAAATTCAGGGAGGGCGATATATTTCGCTTTAGTGGTTGATAAGGCAACAACCTTCTGAAGTGTTACTTTCAAACTAATTGATGTGCCAAACATACTAAACACATATCCATAAATAGATTTTATGGAATACATATAACTTGCATAATCAGAGTCAACATACCCTTCGATTTCTGCTTTACTATTTTCACCACATGCTCCACCATAAATCAGAACTCTGTTCAGAGACCCATTTATGTACCTTAGAATCCACTTACAACTGACTAACCTGGCTCTAACATGTTTCTTGATCAGTTCCCAAGTGTGGTTATCATGAAGAGACTTCATCTCATCATCCATGTCCTTCAACCATTCAGTCTTATTTCAATTCCTTTTAACTTCCTTATAGTCTCTAGGTTCTTCATCTATAACCTCACTTGCATAAATTAAGGCATAAGTTAAGAGATCTGAATACCCAAGTCTTTGAGGTGGCTTGATGACTCTTCCTGGCCTATCTCTTGCCAACAGGTAGTCATCGACAATTTCCACATCTTCCTCAGTATCTTTAGTATCTTGTGCTTCTTCTTCAACTTGATCTGGGATACGCAATTCATCATCGACATGCTCCACCTCAACATGAATCTCTTCTTCATATATCTATGCACTTCGACTAACATCATCAGTTTTCTTAAAATCCATCTCAACTTCATTGAAAACTACATCTCGACTAGTGATACACCTCCCGTGACCTGGCTCTAGGCACCATAGCCTATAAGCTTTGACCCCTTAAAGGTATCCCATGAACATGCATCTCAGAGCTCTATGTTTGACCTTGTCCTGCCTAATGTGAGCATATGCTATGCAGCCAAATACTCTAAGTTTGTCGAGTTCTGGTGGATCTCCTAACCAAATTTCTTCAAGTGTCTTCATATCTAACACAGTCGAAGAACATTTGTTTATCAGGTATGTTGCTATTGAAACAACCTCTGTCCAAACACCTTATTTAACCTAACACTAGTCAACATGCATCTAACTCTTTCTAAAATTGTTCGATTAAATCTTCCAGCCAAACCGTTTTGTTGGGGAGTACATGCAGTAGTTATGTGCCTTGAAATACCTGAGGTTGCACAAAAACTGTTGAACGCCTCATTGTAAAATTCAAGGCTATTGTCGGTTCTCAACCTCTTGACCTTCCTGCCAGTCTGATTTTCGACCAAAGTCTTCCAACATTTGAAGTTCTCAAAAGTGTTATCCTTATTCTTTTGGATGAATACCCATAACTTTCTGGAATAATCATCAACTATGGATATAAAATACCTTGCTCCTGAATGAAATAGACACCTCGCAGGCCTCAAAAGATCAGCATGGATGTAATCAAGAGATCCATGTGTTCTTTGTTTACCTTTATTGAACTTCACTCTGCAAGATTTTCCAAGTACACGGAGTTCACAAAACTTCAGCTTTTCGACTTTGCCTCCAATTCGACCAGACCCCTTTCACTGACATGGACCAATCTCATGTTTCAAATTTTTATCTTCGACAAAGGTTTCGTGGATGCAACATCTGCAGAACCACTGACAACTTCACCCTCAAGGGTATGCAAGCTTTGTTTCTTCACGCCTCTTAAGACTTCCTTCGACCCCTTCCTGACTTTTAGGATACTTTGCTCTACTTGGAAAACATATCCTTTCTTGTCGAATTCACCAAGAGAAATCAAATTTCTCTTTAAATCAGGTACATACCTAACTTCAGTCAATAACTTTATTGACTCATCATGAAGCTTGAATCAAACAGATCCAACACCTGCAATCTTGGAGTTTTATTTTTTCCAAGAAATACAGATCCACCATCTTGATCACATAGTTCCTCAAATAATTCTTTGTTTGGAGTCATGTGCCAAGTGCAACCTGAATTCATAATCCACTCTTTACTCGAGTCGCCGCTTGAAACCACAAGAACATCAGATGAGTCGAAATCATATTGAACAATGGTTGTGTTGCCATTATCGTTACCTTCATGATCTTTTAGGCGTTCAACACACACTTTTCTTGTGTGACACTCCTTCTTACTGTGATAACATCAAATACCAGATGCATCACAATTATAAGACTTATGCTGACTTTTACCCTTTTTCTTGTTGAACTTACCATCTCTCTTTATGAATTTCTCCTTAACCGACAAACCTTCACCAGTCGAAAATGACTTGTGCTCCTTTCGTTCGTTCAAATCCTTAAAGTACAAGGCTGATTGAACTTCTTCAAAGGTCAGAGACTCTCTTCTATACAAGAGAGTTTCTTTGAAGTGAGCTTGTGTTCTGGGCAAAACACACAACAATTATAACGTTTGATCTTCATCCTAGATTTTTACATAGATATTTTTAAGATCAAGAATCAGCTAGTTGAACATATCCAACTGCTCAGCCATAACTTTGTCTTCACACAGAGCTTACTTTAGGTAGAGGCGGTTGACCAAAGAATTGGTCATGTACAAACTTTCGAGTTTCTCCCAAAGACCCGACGCAGTCGTCTTCTTCGAAACCTGTCTAAGAACCTTATCACCAAGGCTCAATAAGATGGAGACGTGGGCTTTCTCTACCATAGTCATTTTTTATTTATCCTTTAACATAATGTTCATGGCTACGACTCCCTTAAACGCTTATAAACAACCCAGCTGAACCAGTAGGGCCTTTATCTTCAAGCACCGCATAACGAAATCGTTCACTCTGGTGAACTTTTCAATCTCATACTTTGTTGACGACATCTTATCCATTCTCACCGCACCAATTTATTATGAAAATGATTCCGAAATTACAAAGTATAATTGGTTTCTTGATCGATAAGAAACCCACAATGGTAGAAAATAAGAAAATAATAAGAATAAAATAAAATTGGTTATAAGTTGCTATTCTTTAATTTCTCTTTGAAACAAGATTACAAGTGTTACAGAATAGCAAATAACATGTCTCACCCTAATTAGGATTTGCAATGTGCAATGATGAAAGACTAGTATGCTATTTATAAGAAAACTAACACACTAAACTAATGAACTTTTATATATAGGCTCATTAAACAAGCTAACTTAGATAACAAACTAACTTAGACAATTGGACATAACAAACAAACTCAATTCGACATGCTAACAATCCTAACATACTTCGACTACATCATGTGAGCAGACTTCGACGATATGCTAAGATCCTGTCGAATTGTCGAACCAAGAAGCTACCCTTCGACCATACTAGAGTTCGATCCAATATCTCACAATACATAATAATGACGACAAATTAAAACCTGGTATAATCTGAAATCAACTTGAATAAAATTGCTCTGATGGAGGCTTGGTTTGGTACAACAACATCAAGAAAGTAGAAATATGCAAGAAACTAACTTGGAAATTTAGAGTGAAATGTAACACCATGCTACTTGGGTTTTTGTTCTATGATTAGAACATGATTTATAGACTTGAAATGACATTAATTGGCATGATTGAGCCCTAATCACGAAGCTTAATCACAAGAAATTCAATGGATGCAAAATTGAAACAGAGAGAAGATAAAAGTCATGTTTAGAATTCGGAGAGATTACAACCGTAATGGGTGCTTACGAGCTGGTCGTAATCCATGTTGCCTACTAATGGGGTTTCTTCGCTCTGAAGTGGTCATGGTCGTAATGGATGCTTACGAGCTTACCAAAAACACTATTGTTTGCTCGCCCTTTTAGTGCATTTTTTCCATTTTCTTCAAAAAAAACAATGTTATTCTTTCTTGTTCCTGAAACATAGATAAAATACCATCTTTTTGGAAGTAAATTGGATGAAAACAAGACAAAAAACACAAAGAAAAACTCTAACTAAAAAGTGATAAAAACACTGTTGATTGGGGGGAGATGTAAATACATTCTACACTTTTTTTTTCTACATTATGAATTTGTCTCATTAAGTTTCTCTAATAATATTTTAGAGAGACATTTCCCTTCTAAATTGTTATTTTATTCTATTCCCTTCAAGTGATTTTTTTTAGTAAGATTTTAATAAAACATATACATAATTGATGAACATAATAGAAGAGTTTTAAGAATAATATATACTAGTGAATATTAATGGATGTTCACCTTTAGTCTTTGTTTAACTCTCAAATGTTAATGACATTTATTGATATTCAATAAATACAACTCATATTCGAGTGTAAAAGAGAATAATACAAAGCTCTATGTCTCTAATCTTTTTTTCATTTCTCTCTCATTCATATCAAATATAAATGATTAAAAATAGAAAAACCATATTTTTGGGCAAAATTGTATTTTTGGCCTTTTATTTATACCTTAGAGTTCGAATTGATCTCCTAATTTAAAAAGTGATATTTATCTCATAACTTTACTAAAATATTCATTTTAGTTATTTTCATCTAGATGGAGAGATAAATAGAAATTTTTATCCAAATAACCCAGTTTTTCAAAAAAAATCTCAAAATAACCCAGTTTTCAAAAAAAATCCCAAACTACCCCACTTTGAAGAGGAGGCGCCAGATGAATTGACGCATGCTCTTAAACTTAGAGAGGAGGCGCCAATTGGATTGGCTAGTCCACCTTATGTTGTCAATCCAATTGGCGCCTATGTGCTAAGTTTTAAAGAAGACGCCAATTGGTCTGACACCTGTGTGTTTTGTAATTTTTTTTGAAAAACATTGTACATGATAGATAAAGTTGAAGTTAGACCAATTCATATTAATATTAATACCCGTTTACACAAAAAAAAGACTAATATCGATGACCAGGATCACCTAACCGACCTTCGGTCCCACATCCCCTAGCTACCTTAACTCGTGACCCTAACCCACGTTGATGATTCATCCCAGGTGTTTGAGTATCTGAGGGCCCAGGAACATCACCACCAACTGCAAGAGATTGCTTGAGATAGTCAGACAAATCAGCGTAGTCTTGTGTATGCATCGAAGGGGTACCGCCATAGCTGAGTTCATGACTCATGCCAGAGTAGTTAGGCTGTGTTTGAGTTGTTGGAGGGCAAGACGATTGAAGGGAGACATTGGTGTGAATGATGCGTCGAGGAAAGGTTGAAATGATTGTTGTGGTGTTTGGTAGACATATGGTTGTTGAAGGTTTTGGTTTTGATATGTTTGGGCTTCTTGGTTATGGTAAGAGGAGGGACTGTTGGTGTTAAATGATCGTTGAGTGTTTTGGCTAAGGAGAATATGATAGGGTGATGTGTTGGGTGCATATCGATGTTGGATGTCTTGATGATGATCTAGTTGTTGGTTGTGGTACTGGGTATGCTCTTGGTATTGTGGTTCGATGTTTGGCATGTTAGGGTTGTAGGTTTGTGTGTTTATGGATCGTAAATTTTGATGGATAGGGGGTTGTGAGTAGCCGCTATGACAATGTTGTTGGGGGTTAGATGTTGAGCCTTCTGGTGTGTAAGTTGCTTGGTGTGGGTCTTATAGGTACATATCCTCGGCGATAAACTCAAATCCAACCGACATGTACCAAGCCATATAATTACGACTTGGTTTTTCTTCAGTTGGCATCACAATGTCAGTTAAGACATGGTCTTGGCGGTGCTTTCATTTGCGACACTCAGATCTAGCGAAGCTTTGCCATGGGTTAAAGTTCCATTGGTTGTTAACTTTACGTATATGACATTCTCCTAGGTTTGCTGGGGGATCTAGGATGTGTTGAAGCATACCAAACTGCAATTTAACATGATCCTTATTGTGCATCTCCACAGTGGTGAATCTTATGATCGGTATGCATGCAGTCCAAACGGCTGCGTCTTGTTTGTTGATTTCATGGTCATGATCCAAATTTAGATATGGTCGGCAAATGAACTGAAATGTGAACATATATTAGATTGTAAATTTGGTAGAAGAAATTAACAAATTATTATGAAATAATTAGGTTAATGTTGAATGTAATTTTAAGTGTCGGGTTTTTGTTATCGTATCCACAGGGATTGTGAGATATCACCGCCTTTCGACAGTTGTATTAATTCTTAGCTTAAGGTAACAATGGGGTTTTGGTATTTGTCACGGTATCTTGCATAAAAGTATAATAAAATGCGGTAAAAGTTTTGGTTTGAATATTTGAGAAATATTGTCAAAGTTAGGGTTCGACGATCACTTTGCATGTATATGTTCGATCAACAAAACTTATAAACTCCTTTAGATGATAAATTATTTCACAAAGTCCTCCCAATGTGTTTATCTCTAACACACATTGTGAGTTTTCCCATTTTGATCAATTGTTTATCTCTAACACAATCTATCAAAATGACAACTTTTTAGTTCAACCTTATGGTGAACAAAATCATTCATTACTATCTCTAGCTAACAAACAAGATTGGATGAAAACCTAGGTTAAGAGTTGGTAAACATCTCTCGATCATAAACCAACACAAAGAGTTTTCAATAAGAACAAAGTTTTCACCATATATTCACCATTAAAGAGTTTACAAATGAAGATCCTTACATTTACACACAAAGCTAATGATCATCTACATCTAACCTTGACAAAATGAAGGACTTAGCTACTCATTTTCATGGTAGCTTGGTCGACAAGTTTCGGAAGAAGGTTGATCAACATCCGAGTCGAATAATCGAGATTGGATGGGAATCCACCTTCTTTTTGTGAAAGATGGTTAAGAGATGAAGAGAAATGGTTTTTAGGTCACAAAAGATCCTTAGAACAATGCTGTAAAATATCTAGAAAAAGTAAAAAAGTATGGAAAAATCAGGTATGGCTCCAAAAAGTGGCACTTGCTACTTATAGAGCTGCTACAGGGCTGCCATGCTCGCTAGGCGAGCAGAATGGCTCGCCTAGCGAGCCCCTAATTGAGTCACCTGAGGCACCTGCGCCCAGAGAAACAGCCTTTCCCAGACTGTCATGTTCGCTTAGCGAACAAAACCTTCGCCTAGCGAAGGACACGCTCCAACCTTCGCTCCAGCGAGCTTGAGAGGTTTTGCTACTGGAATGCTCACTGGGAGCTCGCTAAAGGCTCGCCTAGCGAGTGAGTGCTGGCTGCGCTTTTCACCAAGTCTGGACGTGTTCGCCACACACCTCGCTGGAAGCTCGCCTAGCGAGTGTGGTCATGTTTGCCACTGTAAAATGCTGGAGCTTTTCGCTGGGCTTTCGCTGGACGCTCGCCTAGCGAGTCCTTCGCCACAGCCCTCGCCTAGCGAGCAAGCTGATGAATGCTTGTTTTCTTTGATTCCTTTGCCACATTTCTTGTGTCTTCATTTTCTATTATTTCATGCCTACTTCCTGCATAATAACACACAAATCAAAGGTACCAAGATAGATTATCATTGTATTGCATTTCATCTGAAATAAAGGTGGTTTCGACATTTTAGCAAGGAAATGGAGTGAAAGATACCCATATATGATAGCTCAAATAAGCACTTTTGGGTATCTAACAACTCTCCCCAACTAGATTCTTGCTTGTCCTCAAGCAAAGTATGCCTCTTGAAGGACAAGAGGATTTGCTTTAAGAAAAAGGTTTCTCCGAAATTGGATAAATCGGCTCAAACACAAGCGAATCAGCAGATACAAGTTTCCAACGGTTCGAATAAAATAATACACAAGAACTAAGACTTAGTAGCAATGCGAAATATGTATCTATCTACAACAATATTATCTTGAATGAATCACCCTATCTCTCCTCTTCGAATAAGGAATGAAGAAATTACGCGTTTGCAACCGCGGGAATAATCTCACTCTCTAACAAACAATGAAGAAATCAATTCGATTCATACAATGTCTAACAATTATAAATGGTAATGTGGAAGCACGAAGATCACTAAGGGCTTTTCGGTTGAAGCTTGGTTAGGTTAACAAACAAGGGTCATTTCTAAGGCCATTGAAAACGAAATTGCCGATGCAAAAGAGACATTCACTGTACATTATTTACACATCTCAACTTCGTTCCATTTATTTCTCATTTGAAACCTTCACAACTCTTATTTCACAACTCAATTTTTGTTTTTCACTATTTTTCTTCCAAGCAAGCATTCATTTTTATTTTCTCTATATTAGATTTTTTTTTTCTTTTCTGTCACATCATATTTACAAAACAGATGTTTTTCTTTTCTAATAATTTTTTTTTCAATGCTTGCTCGGTTTTTCAAGAGTTGTGGCACTTACTGATTCTCATTTTCGTTTTCCCCAACTTATTTCTTACTCACCCTAAGTGAATGCTCTTAATCAAGATTTTCCGGGTTGTAAAAAACAGATTTTTGAAATCTCGCTTTATTTCAAGCTGAGATTCAACTGTTTAAGCTCAAAGGGGTTAACGAATACACTCTACTCACAGGTAAGTTGCATTTGGAACTGGTTGTGCTCGATAGAAAACAAGTGCCTTGATCATTTCTAATTGCTTCCACATATTCACAATAATAAAAGACAAAGCATGAATCAAATGAATCAACAAAACTTATTAGAATCCAGCATTTAAGTGTACAATGGAGGTTTCCTCACAATTTGTGGTTTTAAGTCCTAGATGAAACATTCATTCAATTATGTTGCAAAAAGACAATACTTAATTACAAAAAAAGAGTAAAGTTCTTAGTGCATTCTAAAATTCTAGCCGGAGGTAACCATGTACCTTAGCCTTATTCGCTTGTTTATTCTTATCATTGCCATCCAAGCTCGGATGCACCTTCATTGGATACTTCTTTGAGGAGCAATCAATCTAGAAGGTTTGCCACTCAACCAACCAAAAATTTATTAAAACACACAAAATTTAAAACATAAATAATAATATTAACTCAAAATTTAAATTTGTTCATGGGGGACGAAACACCCCAAAAGTACAAAGCCAAAATAAAAATACAGAATTCTGGAAATACAGTAGAAATAAAACATAAAATAAAAAATAAAATAACTTAGCCCTCCACGGACTCATAACCCTCCTCACTACCGGCTTCAGAACCGGTAGCCTCATCATCATCATCACCATCAGCAACACTAGAAGACGCACCAGCACCTGCCCCCTCACCAAACACAGGCCTGTCCACAGGCCAGTTAGCGTTAGGCACAAACTGCTCACGCGTTATCAATGAGTGATCACCAGTGGGGTCACTTCCCTGCAGCTGTAACCGCTGCATAGAATCGTGCATGTCGAGCATGGCACGCTGAGTAGCCGCCATCCAGTCCCAATTGTAATTGCAGACAGCTTGCTGGTAAGGATCTGGTCCGGGAGTAGAAGTACCAGAACCATCAGAAGCCCGGGTACCCTCAGCAGCTGCACTACCTCTAACATTCTTTGCCCTGCAATACTTGGCCACGTACCTGTCATCAATGGGCGACGGGATCCTTACCTGACCCCTAGAAGGTAGCCTCACCCTCGCTTGTATGCACAAACTCATGATTAGGCAGGGGAAAGCCAGGGGACAATTCACACGAGCCCCCGACTTTAGCCCGCTTTCAATCACGGACTTAAGCTCATAAGCAATAATCCTCGCCACATCGATCTGGACGTTAGTGAGGATAGAGTGTACCAAGTGTGCCACTGGGATCGGCACTGTAGAAGTGTGGGACTTGGGTTGGATGTTTGTCAGAACCAACAGCAGGATCAGTTGAGCCAAGGGAGTCATGTCCTCCCTGTGGTATCTCATAGGAACCCCAGATGGGTTCAGCTCAACTGATTTCCCTCTTAACAGCAGGGCAACAGAGATTGCATCAATATCCCGGTGAAGCCGTAAGTCTGTGTGGTAGGTGTCTCTCTCCTCGGCTCCCAGTTGGAGCGGTTCACCAAGGACGCGGTTAATAGCATCCCGATCAAAAGCAACAGGACGACCGGCCACTCTAGATGTCCAAGTAAATGGCTCGTCATCATCAGGAAGTGCGTTCGCATAGAACTCACGCACCGTTGCAATATCATAATGCTCCAGGGGGTTAATTAACCGATCCCACTTCTTCGTGTCAATCAACCCGGCGAATGCTCTGTTCGTGCCTTCAGGGTTGATGATGAATCTCTTCTCCGGTAGAATTTTCCGCTTCTCCAAAGCAATGTACCTTGCAGCCTGCTTCACCCCGACAAATTTGTCGGTATCAAACTGTATTATTACGGGATGGGAAGTGTTCCCTCCCTTTCTCTTCTTTGAAGCGCCGCATCTAGATTCCATCTGCAAAACATAAAGAGGAAGCAACACACACAAAACAGATTAGACAGCAAAACCAGAATTCACAGTACTGTCATGCTCGCTGCTGCTTCGCCTAGCGAAGTGGCAGCGAATGCTCGCCTCTGGTTCGCCTAGCGAGTTGCTAGCGAACCTTACGGGTTTTTGGGTTCTGCAGGTTTTTCAGTAAAATTTTCCCAAAACCCACATTCTAATGGTTTCAATTTCAGAACCTAATGATATATCAAGAAAAGAAACGTTCTATGTTATTGGTAATTACAAACTCACATGCAAAACCTAAAATTCCCAATTGCAAAACCTAAAATCCCCACATGCAAACCTAAAGTTTCCCATACCAACAACTTCATCCTAAATGACATTCAAATCAGGAATAAACAAAGCTTAAGCATAAAGAAATGGTATTAGGGCAAACCTTAGCAAAATAGAGTGATTGGATATGAAATGCAGTGAGGTTCACAATCCTCCAATTTAAGGTTTGAGTGTTTGTGAGAGAGATGAAAATGAGAGAGTGAGGTGAGTGTTCGTGCAAATGCCTCAGCAGAGTTGTCAAACAGAAAATTGTGTTTGGGCCCCAAATGAGTGGCCTGCTGAGAATTTAAATAACTGTTGTCACGCAGCGCTCGCTGCTGCTTCGCCTAGCGAGCAGCTAGCGAATCTGTTCGCTACTGCCTCGCCTAGCGAGCATCAAGCGAGCATGACAGCATTTGCCTTTTCAAAGGCAGCATTCCAGGTACATTCAACATGGTTTTAACAATTGGAAACCCAATACAACAGAACAGGAAAACAGTAAATACTTACAATGTTGGGGTGCCTCCCAACAAGCGCTTGTTTAACGTCGGCTAAGCTCGACGGTGTGATGCTCACAGAGGAGCATCCAACGGAATAGCACAGCTCTCGCGATCCACATGACCGCCAAGATAAACCTTCAAACGTTGGCCATTGACGGTCCAACTGTCCTTCTTTTCCAGGTCCTCAATGACAATAGCTCCGTACTCCTTAACTTCTTTGACCCGAAATGGCCCGGACCATTTTGATTTCAACTTTCCGGGGAATAACTTCAACCTGGAATTGAACAAGAGGACCAATTGTCCGGGCACAAATTCTTTCTTTCGGAGCTTTTTGTCATGGTATTTTTTTACCTTCTCTTTGTACAACCAGCTTGAGTGGTATGCAGCATTGCGCATCTCTTCCAACTCAAGCAGTTGCACCTTCCTTTTCTCACCGGCCAAATCATTTTCAAAATTTAAAAATTTCAGAGCCCACAAGGCTTTGTGCTCCAATTCAACCGGCAAATGGCAAGTTTTACCAAACACCAATTGAAAAGGAGTTAGGCCAATTGGAGCTTTAAAGGCGGTACGGTATGCCCATAACGCTTCATCCAATTTTTGTGACCACTCTTTTTTCGAATTTGACACAGTTTTTTCGAGGATTCTCTTAATCTCACGATTAGAGACCTCGGCTTGCCCATTAGCCTGTGGGTGATACGGAGTTGCCACTCTATGTGATACACCGTAATGTTTTAAAATGCTTTCCAACGGTGCATTACAAAAGTGTGACCCTCCGTCACTTATCAACACTCGGGGGGTTCCGAAACGGGAAAATATGTTTTTCTTCAAAAAAATTATCACCGTTTTCGCATCCGCCCGAGGTGAGGCAATCGCCTCAACCCACTTAGAAACGTAATCAACTGCGACAAGCATATACTCGTTACCATAAGAGGGTGGGAATGGTCCTACAAAATCAATGCCCCAACAATCAAATACTTCGACCTCTTGGATGTTTTGGAGAGGCATCTCGTCTCTCTTACCAATTCCACCGCTTCTCTGGCAACTATCACAACTTTGCACATGGGTATGTGCGTCTTTGAAAATAGTGGGCCAATAAAATCCTGACTGAAGGATTTTAGTGGCCGTTCTCACCCCATTATAGTGTCCGCCGTAAGGCGAGTTGTGACAATGCCAAAGGATGCTCTGCGCTTCATCACCAGTAACGCATCTCCTTAAAAGGTTATCACTACCCAACTTAAACAAGTACGGGTCATCCCATACGTAATACTTGGCATCCGAAAGAAACTTCCTTTTTTGGTTCGAAGTTAGGTCGGGAGGCACAAAACCACTAGCCTTGTGGTTCGCAAAGTCTGCAAACCACGGCCTAACCTGAACTTTGAACAGTTTTTCATCAGGAAATTCTTCCCGGATTTCCTTCTCTGACACGGTAACCTCCACATTCACCAAGCGGGATAAATGATCCGCCACCAAATTTTCCGATCATTTCTTGTCTTTGATTTCAATATCAAATTCTTGCAACAAGAGGATCCAACGGATGAGCCTTTGCTTCGAATCCGATTTGGTGAGCAAATATTTAATCGCCGCGTGGTCGGTATACACTACGACTTTAGACCCTATAAGATAAGATCTAAACTTTTCAAGCACATACACTATCGCAAGTAATTCTTTTTCAGTTGTGGCGTAGTTAATTTGAGCCTCATTAAGAACTTTACTTGCGTAATGTATCGCATGAAAATTTTTCTCTTTTCTTTGGCCAAGTACCGCTCCAATTGCATAGTCGCTAGCATCACACATTAGTTCAAAATTTGAATTCCAATTTGGAGCGACTATAATCGGAGTGGTAACCAATTTTTCTTTTAAAGTTTCAAAAGCTTGCAAACATTCATCGGTTAAGAGAAATACCTAGTCCTTAGCTAGCAAATTGCTCAAAGGCTTAGCCACCTTTGAGAAGTCCTTGATAAAGCTCCGATAGAACCCGGCGTGCCCCAAAAAGCTTCGGATTCCCTTCACATTCACCGGAGGAGGTAACTTTTCAATCACTTCAACCTTAGCTCGATCAACTTCAAGCCCTCTTGAAGAGACTTTATGGCCAAGCACGATCCCCTCGGTCACCATGAAGTGACACTTCTCCCAATTAAGTACCAGATTGGTCTTCACACATCTTTCAAGCACCGTTTTCAAGTTTGCCAAACATAGACTAAAGGATCCACCAAATATCGAGAAGTCATCCATGAAGACTTCCATTGTTTTCTCAATAAGGTCGGCAAAAATGGCTTGCACACATCGTTGGAAAGTCGCCGGTGCATTGCACAACCCAAAGGGCATTTTTCGGTATGCGAACACTCTAAACGGACATGTGAAAGCCGTCTTTTCATGATCGGCCGGGTCAACCGCAATTTGGTTATATCCGGAATAGCCATCCAAGAAACAATAGTATTGTTGGCCCGAGAGTCTTTCGAGCATTTGATCCATGAACGGGAGTGGAAAATGGTCCTTTCGAGTTGCGGTATTCAACCGCCTATAATCAATACACATTCGCCACCCCGTTGCAACTTTAGTAGGGATCAATTCATCCTTGTCATGGATCACGGTAATTCCACCTTTCTTCGGAACCACATGCACGGGACTAACCCATAGACTATCCGAGATCGGGTAAATCATTCCCGCATCCAACAACTTTACAACTTCTTTTCGAACAACCTCCTTCATGGTAGGATTTAAGCGGCGTTGAGGTTGAGCTACCGGCTTAAAATCCTCTTCCATCAAGATCTTGTGCATGCAATAGAAAGGGCTAATTCCTTTTAGATCGGAAAGAGTCCAACCCATGGCTTCTTGATTTTTTTTTAGCACATGGATCAAGCGGGCTTCTTCATCATTTGTCAAAAGGTTGCTTATGATGACCGACTTTGCTTCGGTCTCATCTAGGAATACATACTTCAAAGTAGAAGGTAGTATTTTCAATTCAATAGGCGTTTTTTCGTCAGTAACCTCCTTCTTCAAGTCTTCTTCCTCAACTTCCCATGGTTGTAGTTCGTCTAAACTATCAAGTTCCTTTAAGCATTCCTCAAGAGCTTGCTCTTCTTCAACGGTGAAAACCTCCAATGAGTCGTCAAGAGCTAACTCCATAGGCGATATCTCATGAATATGCTTAGAAACCTCCAAAACTGCTTCTTCGATCACATCGATGCGAAAGCTATCATTTCTATCTTTTGAATGCTTCATTGCTTCGAATAGATCGAATGTTACTTCCTCATTTTGGACTCTCACCTTCATTAAACCGTCATCTACGTCTATCATCATTCGCGCGGTTTTCATGAACGGTCGGCCCAAGATGAGCGGAGCATCATCATCTTCTTCCATATCAATAACAATAAAATCGACCGGGAAAAAGAATTTGTCGACTTTAACCAAAACATCCTGGGCTACGCCATGAGGATGGGTTGTCGACTTATCCGCCAATTGCAACGTCATTCGGATGGACTTAATTTCAATGTTGCCAAGCCTCTTTATAATAGACAAAGGTATAAGATTAATGCTTGACCCTAAGTCAATTAGTCCCTTCCCGACATAGATATCACCAATCTTAACGGGCAAAGTAACTCTTCCCGGATCAACCTCTTTTTTTGGAAGCGTCCTTTGAATAATGGCACTACAGCTCGCATCTAGGACGATGGTCTCCGGTTCCGTATACCTCCGTTTTTTTGTAAGTATGTCCTTCATGAATTTGACATACTTGGACATTTGCTCCAAGGCTTCGGCAAACGGAATGTTGATTTGCAATTGTTTAAAAATATCCATGAACCGGGCGTAATGCCGTTCATTCTCCCTTTTGGACGGGGCATGAGGATAAGGAAGGTTTTGGATTGGAGTAGTGCTCACTACCTCCTTTCCCTTTGCAACTCTAGAACTCCTCCATCTAGGCTTTTTCACTTCCTCCCCCATTACTTCATCACTCGTATTTTTCTCAATCTCCACACTTTTTTTCTTTTCAACTTCACCATTCTTTTCGTTATTTTCAACTTCTTCCTCCTCACTCCACTCCCCCACTTCACCATCAATATTTTCCTCCACTATTTCCTCCTCGTTTTCTTTCTTTTTTTCTCTTTGTTCACTCTCTACTCTTTTGTTATTCTCACTCATCAACTCCTTCCCACTTCTCGTAGTGATCGCCTTACAATGCTCCTTAGGATTAATTTGCGTGTTTGCCGAAAAGGAAGGACCGGTTTGTTGTTCCGCGAGTTGCTTAGCAAGTTGCCCAACTTGAGTCTCGAGATTTTTTATAGCCGCGTCGTTGCTTTTTTGATTTGTCATTGACATTTGCATGAAATGCGTCAATGTCTCTTCCAACTTAGAAGTTACGACCGACGGTTGTTGAGATTGATAAGGATTTTGGGGAGGGTTTTGACGGCTGTAATACCCCAAAATTTACCCTTCATTTTTTCCAAAAAAAATAAATTAAAATAAATAATTAAAATATAACAAATTTTGGGTCTCCCTCATTCCAAGCCCACAAGTCCACGAAAATCAGCTATAAATATAAGAGTTTCAGTAGGGTTTCAGACACTTGGAAATTCCCTGAGAAATAGACTTGGAGTTCACGTGGAGTTTCAAACCTAGGAACTACTCTGCAGCAACCTTCGGGCAGCCCTGAGAAGTTCATTCCGCCTCACGCAAACCCTAAACGTTGCTTCGCCAATCCGGCCTTGTCTTCCAATTTTAACAGGTCTCTCATCAGGTATGCCTCTGTTCCTATTACTCTATGCCTCGGGTTGAATACTGAATATATGAAGTAACCTCAGGTTTGGCCCACAGGGTTATATTTGTGTATGAATATGTGATTTATGCCTTGACTATTTAACAATTTCGTTTATAAGGTGAATGCCATAGGATCTGGAATCTTTAACATCGTGCAGGTACCAATGGGAAATCCAAATCCCGCAGGTGCTCGCTAGCCGCTTCGCTAGGCGAGCACGCAGCGAAGCTTCGCTAGGCGAAGCAGTCGCGAATGCGACAGTATCTGCTTTTATTCCGTTTTGTTCTAACCTGTTCTTTGTGTTGCCATGGCCTGGTTATCTTTTGATTTCATCCTGTTTGCCTAACCCCTTTTGTTGAGTTTTTGTGAGGGCTCACATATTCTCGCAGGGATACCCTCCGGAGGTTTATTCCGATTTCCCGTACTGATTGGTTTTCTTTGATGGCCTCAGCTTGGGAGAATCTCAGGGTTGTTTATCCTTTAATTGCTGTAACTTCGGATCTTGATCCGTGTGGTATTTTACTTCTTCCCTTTTATTTCTACTGTTTCTTAGCTGGAAGACCTCGATAGGAGGCAATGTTTGAGCCCCTTGGTGGCATTTTTTCTATTTTAAGATACATGTTTTGTGTGATGTGGTTGTTTCCCCATAGGATGCGAGGCTTCGCATAGTCTCCCGTTTGCATGCCAATTTAGGTAGCAATGTTCCTTCGCCTAGGACTCCCTTTTCGCATGCGCGTTCCTACAACGCAAACAAACCCTAAAACCCAGAGCAACACGTTTACTCCTTCTACTACAGGCGAGTAAGTCTCCAAAGGTCGAGCATCCGGTAGATTGCGTAGTGACGTCGTTCGTCCCAAAACCCAATCCATAACCCCGTAGTTAGCCGAACTACGGCATGCTCTGATTCTCATTTCAGACGAGATACGTAGGCATAAGACGCGATGTCTTAGCGAGCACAATTACCCCAACCCATAGGTCAGCCGAGCTACGAAGACTCTGATTCTCATATTCATATGAGATACGTATGCAGTGGATGCGACATCCGCGCGAGTCCTTTTCCTTTACCCTTTTTTAGTAAATAGCACATTAGGCAAACTCATACCCTTTAAACAGAAACCGCGTAAGTGGATCCCGTAGAGTACTACGGATGCGTAGGGGTGCTAATACCTTCCCTTCGTATAACCGACTCCCGAACCCAAGATTTGGTTGCGAGACCTTGTCTTTTCCTTCCCTCTTTTCAGGTTTACTTCGAGCGTTTCCTTTCCCTCCTTTGGGATGAATAACGCACGGTGGCGACTCTTCTGTCATTTTCTTTCGCCGGTTGTTTTTTTCGCGCACTGTATTTTTCAGGTTGCGACAGCTGGCGACTCTGCTGGGGACTTTAGAAGTTGACCTCTTGCTGGTCCATCTTCCCTAAGCGAGTCCTTCCTAGCTTGTGTGTTTTCTTGTTTATTGAGTGTTCATTCTTTTGTGCAGTTACTTATTTGCCTAATTGCATTCATGTACATATGTTTGCTGTATCTGCTGCTGTTTGTTTGTTTGTTGGGATGGGATGTTCTACGAGAGATAAGCCCATTACCCAGGCTTGAGTGTACACACAGGTTTTAGAGTGGATGTTCATGAGGCTTGCGTGGCATGTTGCTGCGTTAAGTCGTTCGTGAAGAACCACACCCAGACGAGGTTTCTCTTGGATATACTATGTCCTACGGATGTTCCGTAACGACATAATATTCCCCTAGAAATTGTCGACTCTGGTGACCATTTCCCGAGAACTCAGTCGAGGCCTCTCCTCCGAGACGTGATTATGTTAGCTCTGGTGGGCGCATTCTCGCTGATCAATCTGAGGACCCCGAGACTGGGAACTTGCTTTAGGATGTCCTGTTGAGGGGAGTCAGTGGAGGTCTTTTATTCCGTAATAATGCCAAACCTTCAATGGTAAACGTATTATTCGCGACTGAAGGGCTGAAGTTGACGAACTTCTGTTCTTAGAACCTACCAGTGAGGGGCGGGCTAAATTCAGGAAACCTTAACCTCCAACCAACCCGGTTTTCTGGAGCAGTGCTTTGATCTCGTATTATATTCCTCAGTGGTTTTCTCTTCAGACAGTGCAACCTGACAAATGCTTAAGCAGATACAGCAATCCTGATTGACACGCCGCTGCATTACATTCACATCATCACATCATTCTGCATTCATATCATTTAACACATGTTTATCCATTTCTAGGGGGTTTACATCTTCTTCTTGATTCCGGTCGGGGTTTTTTTCTGGTTGTCTTAAGATGGATATTGGCAGAAAGAGACTCGTCGCCTACAAGTTTCCGGTGGTCTGTTTGGAGCCCATCCAACAACTGATGAAGTTAATGGATCCTGGTTCTCTAGAAGGATTCCGAGAGGATTACGGTTTAATTCTAAGTTTCGTCGCGGTTCTTTCCAAAGATCAACATGATGCTCTCTTCACACTACTGCAGTTCTATGACCCTCCATTGAGGTGCTTCACATTCCCGGATTATGTTTTGGTCCCTACTTTGGAGGAGATTGCCAGTTTTCTCAGAATTCCCATCAAGTCACAGTTGCTATTCTACAGCTCGGAGTGTCTGCCCGATCTCAGCATGGTTGCTTCAACCACATATTTGAGGGAATCAGTTTTGAAGGCTAATATGTGTCAGAAGGGAGAAGTTAACGGTTTTCATCTGAGTTTCTTATTGGGAGAAGCAAAGAAGAAGCTTGAAGACGGTGACCAGAGGGGTTTCAATGCTGTGTTGGCTCTTTGTGTGTATGGGATTGTCTTGTTCCCTAATGTCGCCAAATTTATAGACGTAGATGCCATACGCCTCTTCGTGTTGGGAAATCCAGTGCCGACCTTGCTGGGAGATTTCTTTCATTCAGTGCACCACAAGAATAAGAATAGAAAAGGAGGATTGTTGAATTGTTGTGCGCCTTTGTTCTATAAGTGGTTCAGTTCTCACCTACCCAAGTCAGGAACATTCATTGATGTCAAGGACTCGTTGAGTTGGTCAAAGAGATTGATGGGGTTGAGAGCTGAAGATATTTCTTGGTGGTCTGACCGGAGTTTGCTTCGGGCAGATATTATTCACAGTTGTGGGAACTTCCCGAATGTTCCGTTGGTAGGAAGAAAAGGAGGAATCAACTATAATCCTTCTCTTGCAGTTAGACAGTTTGGATATGCCTTAAGAACTCCGCCGGTGGAAAAGGATGTGGAAGAGTCTCTGTTTTTCCATTCTTCGCCTGATTTGACGGTATCCCGTAAGGCAGCTGAGGCCTGGCTCAAGGTGATCAAGAAAGGAAGAATTGTTCTTGGGAAAGGAGATTGTAGAGCTTACCCTCAGTATGGAGAATGGCTTCAAGGAAGAATCGAAGAGTTTGGTCTACCGTTTCCTATTGAAGAACCCTTGTATTCACCTACTCTCGAGCAGTCAGCAACGGTGAGCCGAGAGGAGTATGACAAGTTGAAGAACACCACGGAAGGACTTCAAATCGAGAACTCGGAGTTAAGGGAGAAATTGCAAGACTGTATGCATCGATTCCATGAGTCAGAATATCAGAAGGAGGAAGCCGTCAAATTGCAAGAGGAAGCCGAAAGGAAATTTGCTGTGGAGGTGAATTTCTTCAGGAAGACAGACGAAGCCTTGAGATCATCCAGTTCTGAGTTGAGGCGAGTCAAGCAGCAGTTAATGGATGCTCGTGGTAAATTAGCTGGGTGGCAAGAGCGATGGGATGCATTTTCAACTTCTCGGAAGACAAAGGAGGAAGAGACGGTGGCTGAACTGACTGGTCAGATAGAGAAATTGAAGACTTTGCTGAAGGGGAAGAACCATGAGCTGCTGTGTACCCGATCAACTAATGGTTATATCACAGATCAACTCAATGAGGCTCAAGGATATATCGAAGAACTCAAGACGCTGGCAAGTTTGAAGAAATCCAGACTTGAAGAGGTATTTGGAGAAGATGATGGGAATTACTACGGAGAACACATCAACGAACTGGATAGGATCATTCGCAAGAGGAATCTGCTTATCCGACGTTTGACAGAATCTCCAGAGCATCCTGACACGGTGGCGCTACTGGATGAAGTGAGGAACGGTCCTTATGGATTGCATACAGGAGGCTGATTTCTGATTTGCTTGTTCCTCTCTTTACTTACTGCTTTGGTGTTATGTAGTGATGATCCACAGGCTTGTTGTGGAGATCCTCCTTTGATGTATTTTTGGCTAAGGCCCTTTCCTTGAACTCATTTGTATGATGGTTTCCCTTTATTACATCTTGATCTCAGAAGTTTATCCATGACTCGGCCTTCTTGCACTACCCACCTGATGTGAGACTGGAATCAAGGGGGTAGAATACCTTTTGGAATTGATAAACATGTCATTACATTTACATATTCATTGTCATATCTTGCATAACAGGTACCGCTGCGGTGTTCTCATATTGTTTGGTGTTCCATTAGCAGGATAGCTGACTCAGGCATTCACCGATACGGTACCCGGAGGAATCAACAGAGAGCAATGGAAGGTGTACAAGCAGAGCTCGCTGAGATGAGGGCCCGCATGACCCAATTCATGGATGTGGTTCAAGGGGTGGCTCAGGGACAACAAGAGCTCAGGCAGATAATACAGGGGAATCCCCCTGCTCAACCAGAGACAGTGACTGATCCTCCAGCTGGAGAGGTTAACGGACCCAGTGGACCAGGGCCTATCCCGATCCCGCACGCCAACCCCGGTCAACAGCCCGTTCATGATGATCAGGACGATCAGTTTCCCCCACTTCAGGAAGACTTTGGCATGGGTCATGGCGTAGACCCCATGTTCAGGAGATTGGAAGAGAGGTTGAAGGCAGTGGAAGGACAGAATCCTTTGGGAGTAGACGTTGCTGACTTAGGGCTGGTCCCAGGTGTGAGAGTGCCACCGAAATTCAAAGTCCCGGTCTTTGACAAGTACAAGGGCAACTCTTGCCCCAAGACTCACGTGCAAGCCTATTTCCGTAAAATGGTTGCATACTCTGATGACGAGAAGCTACTTATGTACTTCTTCCAGGACAGCCTAGCTGGGGCATCCTTGGAATGGTATATGAGGCTGGACAGAGCCCACATCCGTTGCTGGAGGGATTTGGCGGAGGCCTTCGTGAAGCAGTATCAGTATAATGCAGACATGGCTCCGGACAGAACTCAACTTCAGAATCTGTCTCTTAAAAGCAATGAGTGCTTCAGGGAATACGCTCAACGCTGGAGGGAGACAGCTTCCCGTGTTCAGCCCCCTATGCTGGAGAAAGAAATGGCCAACATGTTCATGAATACGTTGCCTGAACCTTATCTGGAGCGTCTGGTGGGGTGTAATGCTTCCAACTTTGCTGATGTGGTCTCTACCGGAGAGAGGGTGGAGAATTACCTGAAGACCTGCAAGATCCAAAGTGGAGGAGGATCTTCGTCAGGGGTAAAAAAGTCGTTCGTTGGAGGGCATAAGCAGAGAGAGGGGGGAGTGAATTCTTTGGCTTCCTATCAGAACAGAGGTGTTAGAAGGAATAATTTTCAGAATTATCATCAACAACCGTATGTTGCGGCGGTGACCATTCCAGCTGCAGCGCCACTACAACAACAACCACCGCAGCGTCAACCAGCTCAGTATCAACAGCAGCAACAACCGGGTAACAGACCCGCTTATCAACAGAGACAAAGGATGATGGACCGGCGTTTCGACACTATTCCAATGTCGTACGCCCAGTTGCTTTCTAGTCTTCAACAACTACAGCTTGTGCAATTACGCACTCTGGCTCCTCCTGTTGGTAGACTTCCGGTGGGTTACGACGCCAACGCTAGGTGTAGCTTCCACTCTGGGGCACCTGGCCATGATATTGAGAACTGCAAAGCTTTTAAGCACGTAGTTCAGGACCTCATAGATTCAAAGGCCATCGACCTTGCACCGGCTCCGAATGTCGTTAACAATCCCATGCCGCAGCATGGTGGTGCGAATGTTAATTTGGTAGAAGGAGAAGCCAAGTCCATTAAGGATGTGTTGAAGTTGAAGACTCCATTGTTGGATATCAAAGGATGCTTGCTGAAGGCCGATGTTTTCCCCGGTTGTGGGAAAGTTTGTTTGGATTGTGCTGCACAGGAGAAGGGTTGTTTGAAACTACAGCAAGGTATCCAGGCCTTGCTCGACAAGGGTATCCTCCAGGTTGAAGATTTGTCTGTCCGAGAGTCTATGGAAGGGGTTGAGGAAGAAGGGTTTGAAGGTGCTACTAAAGAGTTCCTAGATGTTGTTCCTGCTGATTCTGCAGTCCATGATGATGTATTTACTCTTTCCAATATGGTTGACTCTTTTGTATTTGAACTTGATTCCGATGTTTCGGATGTTTATGCTCCAACAAATGAGGTTTCTGAGTACGACTGTGACATTGCAACTATAACTATTTTCTATCCAACTAATCAGATCAGTGTGCCAGAAGCGCAACCCGCGCCACCAGTGCGACGACCTACTATGACCATCACAACCCCTGGTCCTTTACCCTTCACCAGTGAAAGGGCCATTCCGTGGCATTATGGGGGGAGCGTGTATACGCACGATCATAAGGTGGAACGGCCACTAAAAGTAGAAGAGGGTCAGAAGCCTGAACTTGAAGGTCCCGCAGTGGATAATGTTGGTGGAATCTGGCGATTCACCAGGAGTGGTAGATTGCTCTCACCACCGGTTACCCAAGCTGATAATGCTGATGCTGTGGCGAAAACCAAAGGCAAGCAAGTCGTGAATGAGGGTACCTCTGCACCCCAAGATGGTTCTGAGCCCACTTTTGCAAAGGACGTGGACGAGTTTCTAAGAATCATAAAGAAAAGCGATTACAAGGTAGTCGATCAGTTGATTCAGACTCCGTCCAAGATATCCATTCTCTCACTCCTATTGTGTTCGGAGGCACACAGGGAGGCACTTCTGAAGGTTCTTAATGCTGCATATGTACCTCAGGAGATCTCAGTGAACCAACTAGAAGGGATCGTTGCCAGTGTCCATACAAGCAATGGGTTGGGTTTTACTGATTCTGACTTAACACCAGCTGGACGCAATCATAACAAGGCTCTGCACATCTCATTGGAATGCAGGGACACCATGCTATCTCATGTTCTGGTGGATACAGGTTCCTCTCTCAATGTGCTACCCAAGAGGGCCCTGTCGAGGTTGGAAGTAGAGGGTTTGGTCTTGAAACCTTCAGATCTTATTGTGAGAGCCTTCGATGGTTCTAAGAGATCGATGTTTGGAGAGGTAGAATTGCCAATTCTGATTGGATCACAAACCTTCAACACTGTCTTCTACGTGATGGATATCAGTCCTTCCTACAGTTGCCTGCTGGGTCGGCCTTGGATCCATAGTGCTGGGGCAGTCTCTTCAACTCTACATCAGAAGATTAAGTTTCCGGTCAACGGACGAATTATCACCGTCTGTGGTGAGGAGGACATCCTGGTCAGTAACCTGTCTACATTCAAGTATGTAGAAGTAGAAGGTGAAATTCATGAGACTCTATGTCAGACTTTTGGGTCAGTTCAAATCAAGGATGCAGCTCCGGTGGAAGAGGTTAAAGCGGGTGCCTCTATCTCATCCTTTAAGCAGGCACAGGCCGTGGTGGATTCAGGTGTTGCTCCCGGTTGGGGACGTCTGTTGGAATTACCAGTTAAGGAAGATAAGTTCGGGATTGGATACCAGCCAGCTCTGACTTCTACAACTTCAACACTTCAGGGGCCGATCACTTTCTCCAGTGCTGGCATCATTCAGTATGGTCAAGTCTCTGCTGTCAACGAAGAAGATGGGGATAGTGACTGCGACATCGACAACTGGGTGCGTCCGAGGATCCCGGGTGAAGTCATCAACAATTGGTCTTCTGAAGAGATTATTCAAGTCACTCTTCTTGAAGAGTAATTTTCTTTGTTTATTCATGCATATCCAAGTCTTACGTTCCACCCAGGGCGTAACGACTCATTGTAGGGCCCGTCTATGTGACACTTGCATTTTTTTTATCATAAATAAAGGACGTCTTTTCGCATTCAAATATTTCGTTCCTTGTCTTTCTATTTTTTGCAGTTTTTCAAAAAAAAATATAATAAAAAAAATAATAAAAAAATGGCAATGTTTTGTTTAGTTTCCACATTTTTTTTCACACTCATAAGCACATACCATCACTCATGCAGATGCACATCACCGGATCCTATTGATAACGGTTCTGCTATGGCTCGCTTCGACTTTGAAAATCCAATCTTTCAAGCTGAAGAAGAGGATGATGAAGATTGTGAACTCCCTGAAGAACTTGCCAGGTTGTTGAAACAAGAGGAAAGGGTTATTCAACCGCATCAAGAGTTTGTTGAAGTGATTAATCTCGGCACCGAAGACGCCAAGAGAGAAATCAAAATAGGGGCTGCTTTGGAAGATAATGTGAAGAAAGGGCTGATTAAATTGCTGCAAGAATACATTGACATCTTCGCCTGGTCTTATCAGGACATGCCTGGGCTGGACACAGACATCGTGGTACACCGCTTGCCTCTCAAAGAAGGTTGTCCTCCGGTCAAGCAGAAGCTCAGAAGAACAAGACCAGAGATGGCTGTCAAGATAAAGGAAGAAGTGCAAAAGCAGTTGGATGCAGGGTTTCTAGCAGTCACCAATTATCCGCCATGGGTTGCAAACATCGTCCCAGTACCTAAGAAGGATGGAAAGGTACGGATGTGTGTCGACTATCGGGATCTGAACAGAGCTAGCCCTAAAGATGATTTCCCATTACCTCACATCGACGTTTTGGTGGATAATACAGCTCAGTTCTCGGTATTCTCCTTCATGGATGGCTTTTCTGGCTATAACCAAATCAAGATGGCACCAGAAGACATGGAAAAGACAACTTTCATAACCCCATGGGGCACCTTCTGCTACAAGGTGATGCCGTTTGGTCTGAAAAATGCCGGAGCAACATATCAACGAGCTATGGTAACTCTGTTCCATGATATGGTTCATCATGAAATCGAGGTTTATGTTGATGATATGATTGCCAAATCTCAGACAGAAGAAGAACATTTGGTGAATTTGCAGAAACTGTTTGAGCGTTTGAGGAAATTCAAGCTGAGGCTTAATCCGAACAAGTGTACTTTCGGGGTGAGATCGGGAAAATTGCTGGGTTTTATTGTTAGCGGAAAAGGGATTGAGGTGGATCCCGACAAAGTAAAAGCGATACAGGAAATGCCTGAGCCAAGAACAGAGAAGCAAGTCCGTAGTTTCTTAGGGAGGTTGAACTACATTGCAAGGTTCATCTCTCACCTAACAACCACGTGTGAGCCAATTTTCAAATTGCTGAGGAAAGATCAGGCTATCAGGTGGAATGAAGATTGTCAAAGGGCTTTCGAGAAGATAAAAGAGTATCTACAGAAACCTCTGATCCTTATACCTCCAGTTCCTGGGAGACCTCTGATAATGTACCTATCAGTGACTGAGAACTCGATGGGGTGTGTATTGGGACAGCATGACGAGTCTGGTCGAAAAGAGCATGCCATATACTACCTTAGCAAAAAGTTTACCGACTGTGAAATCAAATATTCGCAGCTTGAGAAAACTTGTTGTGCTTTGGCCTGGGCTGCTCGCCGACTGAGGCAGTATATGTTGAACCATACTACCTTGTTGATTTCTAAGATGGATCCAGTGAAATACATATTCGAGAAGCCAGCTCTCACCGGAAGGGTCGCTCGTTGGCAAATGATTTTAACAGAGTATGATATTCAGTACACGTCGCAAAAGGCCATCAAAGGTAGTATTCTGTCAGACTACCTTGCCGAGCAGCCGATTGATGATTATGAGCCGATGAAGTTTGAATTCCCTGATGAAGACATCATGTTCCTCAAGATGAAAGACTGTGAAGAGCCAGTTGTTGGGGAGGGACCTGATCCGAACGAAAAGTGGACTTTGTTGTTTGATGGGGCTGTCAATGCTAGAGGAAGTGGAATTGGTGCTGTCATTACAACTCCGAAAGGTGCCCACATACCTTTCACCGCTCGTTTGACTTTTGAGTGCACAAATAATGAAGCTGAGTACGAGGCCTGTATCTTGGGCATTGAGCAAGCCATTGATCTGAGAATCAAGACTCTGGACATCTTCGGAGATTCAGCTCTGGTGATTAATCAAGTGAATGGTGATTGGAATACTCTCCAGCCCACTCTGGTCCCCTACAGAGATTACACGAGAAGACTGTTGACTTTCTTCACAACGGTAAAATTGTATCATATACCTCGTGATGAGAACCAGATGGCAGACGCACTTGCTACTCTATCCTCCATGATCAAGGTAATTCGTTGGAACCATGCTCCCAGGATCGATGTGATGCGCCTTGACAGGGCCGCGTATGTGTTTGCTGCTGAACTGGTAGTCGATGACAAGCCCTGGTATCACGATATCAAGTGCTTTCTGAAGAATCAAGAGTACCCTGCAGGGGCATCCAACAATGACAGAAAGACTTTGAGAAGATTGGCAGGTAGTTTCTTCTTGAACAAAGACGATGTGTTGTATAAGAGGAACTTCGACATGGTTTTGCTCAGATGTGTGGACAGACACGAGGCGGACATGTTAATGCAGGAAGTTCATGAAGGTTCCTTCGGTACTCATGTCGGTGGACATGCAATGGCTAAGAAATTGTTGAGAGCGGGTTATTATTGGATGACCATGGAATCAGATTGTTTCAAGTATGCTCGGAAGTGTCATAAATGCCAGATTTATGCTGATAAGGTGCATGTACCGCCGAATCCTCTGAATGTGATGTCTTCGCCGTGGCCGTTTGCTATGTGGGGCATTGACATGATTGGAAAGATTGAGCCGACTGCTTCCAATGGACATCGCTTCATCCTTGTTGCCATCGACTATTTCACCAAGTGGGTCGAAGCAGCGTCATTTGCGAATGTCACCAGACATGTGGTTGCCCGTTTCATCAAGAAAGAAATCATTTGTCGCTATGGGATTCCCGAAAGAATCATTACTGATAATGGTTCTAATCTCAACAACAAAATGATGAAGGAGTTGTGTCAGAACTTCAACATTCAGCATCACAATTCTTCCCCTTACCGCCCTAAGATGAACGGCGCTGTTGAGGCAGCAAATAAGAACATAAAGAAGATTGTGCAGAAGATGGTCGTCACGTACAGAGATTGGCATGAGATGCTACCTTTCGCCTTGCATGGGTACCGTACTTCAGTACGTACGTCGACCGGGGCAACCCCTTACTCCCTGGTGTATGGTATGGAAGCAGTCCTACCTGTTGAAGTGGAGATTCCTTCTCTAAGAGTCTTGTTGGATGTCAAGTTAGATGAAGCTGAATGGATTCGAACAAGGTTCAACGAGTTGAGTCTTATCGAAGAGAAGCGAATGGCAGCCATTTGTCATGGGCAGTTGTATCAGAGTCGGATGAAGAGAGCTTTTGATCAGAAGGTGCGTCCTCGTTGTTTCCAAGTCGGAGATTTAGTGTTGAAAAGGATCCTTCCTCCTCAGACAGATCACAGGGGCAAGTGGACTCCTAACTATGATGGACCGTATATTGTCACCAAGGTTTTTGATGGTGGGGCCTTAATGCTTGCAACTATGGAGGGTGAAGACTTCGCTTCCCCTGTGAACTCAGACGCAGTTAAAAAATACTTCGCATAAAATAGACCCGCTGGACAGTAAAAAGAATAGTCCAGGCAAAAATGGGCATCCCGGCGAACCAAGAAAATGGAAAGGTTCGGGCAAAAATTAGGGATCAAAAAATAAAAAAAAGATTGTACACCCGGTAAGTTGAAAACCTGAAAAGGCAACTTAGGCAAAAATGGGTATCCCGGTGGATCGAAAACCCGAAAAGGGCGATCCAGGCAAAAGTTAGGGATTAAGCGAAGGACTGCGTTCTGAGTAGCTCTGAATCTCATCTCGTGCCAATGACTGGAAATTTTTGAAGGATAGGAAACAGTCCAATCACTCTTTCAGAAAGCTGATCATCTGGAGGATCTTGAAGACGGGCAAGTCATAGCAGAATTGGAACCCAATAGAAATCCACTTCACATTGCCATTAGATTAATTTTTGTTTTATCTATTGTGCGATTACCTCTTTCCAGGGATTGCTTCTTAATGTAAATGCCTATTCAGAGGCCATTCAATCAATAAAATCATGTTATTCAGTATATCTCTGTTTTCATTTTCATTTTACTGTTTTGTTTGCGAAAATGACGTCCGAATTTTTGATAAACATTGCATCATGACACATAAGGGCTTTACAGGTACATGCTCAGTAAACATTTAAAATTGCTGTAAATTTTGAGTGCCTTGGATCGTCTATTCAGAACAGATACCCTCGGGGCATTTCTTTAAAATCCCCTTGCAGATGATCGTGAATATCTTCCCCAGTGAAGTCACCAACAGACAAATTCGGTGTCTTATCCCTGCAGAGCTGATCAGAGTGTTGGATTCTTCAGTCCCCAGCAGGTTCTCACCACCGTATTTCCCCAAGCGGGTGTTTCAGGACATACACTCCCCAGCGGAGTTGACAGTGCCAGACTGTATCTTCCCAGCAGAAGTGGCTGCTCATTAAAGTTCGATGCCAGATCGATAATCCCAATGCCAGATCCATGGGTTCTTTCCTTGAAGCAGAACCTCGGTACCGTATCAGTGTTTGCTCCCCCTGTTGAGTCATCTCTCGCAAATCGTGGTTGCCAGAACCATTGTAGCTTTCCTCAGCAGCAGGCTTCCAATGCCATTCCTTCCCCGATCAGAGTCTCGGTATGGCCAGAACACCGCATGGCTAGTTGTCTCCCCACAGAATTCTTTGCGCTGTGCATCTACAACAGCCTTGCCAGGGTCCAAAAGATGGTGATCATTTCCCCAGCAGATCCCCTTGCCTCGGCTTGGCATTCTACCCAGCATTTCGCATCCCTGCATGTAGAATCATATTGCATTGCATCCTTCCAAATCGCGTAGCATTTCCATTTTCATGGAGCATTACGCCATTGAAAAATTCAAACATATGCATGTAAACATAAAACATTCTCGGTATCCCAAGTGATAAGCTAGAAGTTGTTTCCAGTACTCAGACTGAAGATTGTTCATGACTTAACTTTGTGTCATTGGCCCAGGCGCCGCCTCTATTATCATTCCCTATTTCTGCCGATGCTGACAGGCATGAAGTTTTCCGGTATCCAGACCGAAGTGGCGTTCAGGCCAGTTTTCCGGTATCCAGACCGAAGTGGCATTCAGGCCAGTTTTCCGGTATCCAGACCGAAGTGGCATTCAGGCCAGTTTTCCGGTATCCAGACCGAAGTGGCGTTCAGGCCAGTTTTCCGGTATCCAGACCGAAATGGCGTTCAGGCCAGTTTTCCGGTATCCAGACCGAAATGGCGTTCAGGCCAGTTTTCCGGTATCCAGACCGAAGTGGCGTTCAGGCCAGTTTTCCGGTATCCAGACCGAAGTGGCGTTCAGGCCAGTTTTCCGGTATCCAGACCGAAGTGGCATTCAGGTCAGTTTTCCGGTATCCAGACCGAAGTGGCATTCAGGCCAGTTTTCCGATATTCAGATCGAAGTGGCGTCCAGGCCAGTGTTCCGATGATCAGATCGAAATCCTTTCCAGTATTCAGACTGATGAGCGGCATTCAGGCCATGGTTATTTCTGTGTTACCATTTATTTTGGTATCCAATTTAACATTCTTTTTTCGATATTCAGACTGACTTTCACCGTACCAGACGGATTCTTCTTTCAAGACCACCTCTTTGCCGATTTTGACAGACATTGTTACTTCACTTCACTTCAGTGCAAATTTTTGGGCTTTTATTGTATTCAATCCCTTGATACCTCGAATGCGAAAGTCGCCGCTATCTTCTTTTCGGGTCTCCAGTTGATTGAATAGGGGCAGCTGTAATACCCCAAAATTTACCCTTCATTTTTTCCAAAAAAAAAAAATTAAAATAAATAATTAAAATATAACAAATTTTGGGTCTCCCTCATTCCAAGCCCACAAGTCCACGAAAATCAGCTATAAATATAAGAGTTTCAGTAGGGTTTCAGACACTTGGAAATTCCCTGAGAAATAGACTTGGAGTTCACGTGGAGTTTCAAACCTAGGAACTACTCTGCAGCAACCTTCGGGCAGCCCTGAGAAGTTCATTCCGCCTCACGCAAACCCTAAACGTTGCTTCGCCAATCCGGCCTTGTCTTCCAATTTTAACAGGTCTCTCATCAGGTATGCCTCTGTTCCTATTACTCTATGCCTCGGGTTGAATACTGAATATATGAAGTAACCTCAGGTTTGGCCCACAGGGTTATATTTGTGTATGAATATGTGATTTATGCCTTGACTATTTAACAATTTCGTTTATAAGGTGAATGCCATAGGATCTGGAATCTTTAACATCGTGCAGGTACCAATGGGAAATCCAAATCCCGCAGGTGCTCGCTAGCCGCTTCGCTAGGCGAGCACGCAGCGAAGCTTCGCTAGGCGAAGCAGTCGCGAATGCGACAGTATCTGCTTTTATTCCGTTTTGTTCTAACCTGTTCTTTGTGTTGCCATGGCCTGGTTATCTTTTGATTTCATCCTGTTTGCCTAACCCCTTTTGTTGAGTTTTTGTGAGGGCTCACATATTCTCGCAGGGATACCCTCCGGAGGTTTATTCCGATTTCCCGTACTGATTGGTTTTCTTTGATGGCCTCAGCTTGGGAGAATCTCAGGGTTGTTTATCCTTTAATTGCTGTAACTTCGGATCTTGATCCGTGTGGTATTTTACTTCTTCCCTTTTATTTCTACTGTTTCTTAGCTGGAAGACCTCGATAGGAGGCAATGTTTGAGCCCCTTGGTGGCATTTTTTCTATTTTAAGATACATGTTTTGTGTGATGTGGTTGTTTCCCCATAGGATGCGAGGCTTCGCATAGTCTCCCGTTTGCATGCCAATTTAGGTAGCAATGTTCCTTCGCCTAGGACTCCCTTTTCGCATGCGCGTTCCTACAACGCAAACAAACCCTAAAACCCAGAGCAACACGTTTACTCCTTCTACTACAGGCGAGTAAGTCTCCAAAGGTCGAGCATCCGGTAGATTGCGTAGTGACGTCGTTCGTCCCAAAACCCAATCCATAACCCCGTAGTTAGCCGAACTACGGCATGCTCTGATTCTCATTTCAGACGAGATACGTAGGCATAAGACGCGATGTCTTAGCGAGCACAATTACCCCAACCCATAGGTCAGCCGAGCTACGAAGACTCTGATTCTCATATTCATATGAGATACGTATGCAGTGGATGCGACATCCGCGCGAGTCCTTTTCCTTTACCCTTTTTTAGTAAATAGCACATTAGGCAAACTCATACCCTTTAAACAGAAACCGCGTAAGTGGATCCCGTAGAGTACTACGGATGCGTAGGGGTGCTAATACCTTCCCTTCGCATAACCGACTCCCGAACCCAAGATTTGGTTGCGAGACCTTGTCTTTTCCTTCCCTCTTTTCAGGTTTACTTCGAGCGTTTCCTTTCCCTCCCTTGGGATAAATAACGCACGGTGGCGACTCTCCTGTCTTTCTCTTTCGCCGGTTGTTTTTTCGCGCACTGTATTTTTCAGGTTGCGACAACGGCTAGAAGAACCACCTCCATAACATTGGTTATGGTAATAGTTACTCCTAGGTTGGAACCCTTGGTTCCCTTGGAAATGTGGTTGTTGATTTTGAGGGTTTGGTTGATAAGGTTGTTGTTGTTGTTGTTGTCTCGGTTGGTAGTCCCTTTGGTTTGCCATGTAGTTTACATCTTCGAACCCCGGAGGTGGACAGAATCCGGTGTCATGCTCACCTTTGCAAAGCTCACAACAAGCTATTTGTTTAGCTTTAGAAGGTTCCCTCAACTCTTTAATTTGTTGCGTTAAGAGTTCCACTTGTTGTGAGATGAGTTTGTTTTGGGCAAGGATGGCATCGTTCGTCCCTAGTTCAAGCACTCCCGGCTTTTTCAAAGAGTTGCCTCGACTTTGACTCTGAAGATCATTTAGAGCCATTCGATTTATGATATTTGTAGCTTCTTCGGCACTTTTAGACAATAAAGAGCCACCCGAGGTAGCATCCAACAACGTCTTGCAATTTGGTTGAAGTCCATTTTTGAAAATATGGATTTGAGTCATCTCATCAAATCCATGCCCTTTACATTTCCGAAGCATGGATTTGAATCTTTCCCACGCTTCATTTAAGGATTCATTGATTCCTTGTGCAAACACTGAGATGGCCGTCTTGGATTCCATGAACCGGTTATGGGAGAAGAATCTTTCGATGAACTTCTCTTCTAACACGTTCCAGTCTGTCATGACGGCTGGTGTTTGATCTAAGTACCAATCTTTTGCTTTGCCGAGCAAAGCGTGGGGAAATAATCTTCTGAATAACGGTAGCTCCTGAGCCTGATCCACTCCGGCCGCCAATGCTATCTCATAAAATTTTGTGAGGAAAGCAAAGGGATCTTCATGGTCCATTCCGGTGAATGGACTTCCATATAATAAATTAAGAGTTCCCGTTTTCATCTCAGCTTGCCTTCCCGTGTGGTTGGCAAACTGAGCAGTGTTTCTTGGACTGTTTATGCATGGAGTAGAAATAGGCGGTGGTGGTGGCTCCATGTTAGGTATGAATGGTGGTGGATTTGTGGTAGAAGAACTTTCTCCTTGCTCTTGACGTTGTCTAGCCTGTTGCCTCCTACGTCTCGTTTTGCTATTAAGCCTCCTTGCGGTTCTCTCGATCTCAGGATCAAAAAGAAGTTCGTCCACAGGGATTTGCCCTCGCATAAAACGTAAGCTGCACACTAAACCAAACAAATTACAAGCACAAGTCAAAAATTCGAAAGCTAAAACTTAAACAACTATTGCGATGCTCGCAATATCAATTCACAATCCCCGGCAACGACGCCATTTTATTGCTTGTAATTTTAAGTGTCGGGTTTTTGTTATCGTATCCACAGGGATTGTGAGATATCACCGCCTTTCGACAGTTGTATTAATTCTTAGCTTAAGGTAACAATGGGGTTTTGGTATTTGTCACGGTATCTTGCATAAAAGTATAATAAAATGCGGTAAAAATTTTGGTTTGAATATTTGAGAAATATTGCCAAAGTTAGGGTTCGACGATCACTTTGCATGTATATGTTCGATCAACAAAACTTATAAACTCCTTTAGATGATAAATTATTTCACAAAGTCCTCCCAATGTGTTTATCTCTAACACACATTGTGAGTTTTCCCATTTTGATCCATTGTTTATCTCTAACACAATCTATCAAAATGACAACTTTTTGGTTCAACCTTATGGTGAACAAAATCATTCATTACTATCTCTAGCTAACAAACAAGATTGGATGAAAACCTAGGTTAAGATTTGGTAAACATCTCTCGATCATAAACCAACACAAAGAGTTTTCAATAAGAACAAAGTTTTCACCATATATTCACCATTAAAGAGTTTACAAATGAAGATCCTTACATTTACACACAAAGCTAATGATCATCTACATCTAACCTTGACAAAATGAAGGACTTAGCTACTCATTTTCATGGTAGCTTGGTCGACAAGTTTCGGAAGAAGGTTGATCAACATCCAAGTCGAATAATCGAGATTGGATGGGAATCCACCTTCTTTTTGTGAAAAATGGTTAAGAGATGAAGAGAAATGGTTTTTAGGTCACAAAAGATCCTTAGAACAATGCTGTAAAATATCTAGAAAAAGTACAAAAGTATGGAAAAATCAGGTATGGCTCCAAAAAGTGGCACTTGCTACTTATAGAGCTGCTACTGGGCTGTCATGCTCGCTAGGCGAGCAGAATGGCTCGCCTAGCGAGCCCCTAATTGAGGCACCTGAGGCACCTGCGCCCAGAGAAACAGCCTTTCCCAGACTGTCATGTTCGCTTAGCGAACAAAACCTTCGCCTAGCGAAGGACACGCTCCAACCTTCGCTCCAGCGAGCTTGAGAGGTTTTGCTACTGGAATGCTCGCTGGGAGCTCGCTAAAGGCTCGCCTAGCGAGTGAGTGCTGGCTGCGCTTTTCACCAAGTCTGGACGTGTTCGCCACACACCTCGCTGGAAGCTCGCCTAGCGAGTGTGGTCATGTTTGCCACTATAAAATGCTGGAGCTTTTCGCTGGACGCTCGCCTAGCGAGTCCTTCGCCACAGCCCTTGCCTAGCGAGCAAGCTGATGAATGCTTGTTTTCTTTGATTCCTTTGCCACATTTCTTATGTCTTCATTTTCTATTATTTCATGCCTACTTCCTGCATAATAACACACAAATCAAAGGTACCAAGATAGATTATCATTGTATTGCATTTCATCTGAAACAAAGGTGGTTTCGACATTTTAGCAAGGAAATGGAGTGAAAGATACCCATATATGATAGCTCAAATAAGCACTTTTGGGTATCTAACAGTTAATGGCCATACATTTGTTGGTCGAAGGTGATCTAAGAGATTGCGATATTGGGTAATACAGTGTCTAGGACATCTGTTATAACTCAACCACGTGTCGACCATCTGCACCATAAAAGTAAAAATATTATTTAGAGATAATAATCGGTAAATTAAGTAAATATAGTCCATTTTAAAGAACTTATTTTTGTGCATACGGGAATGTGAATGGATTATTGTTGACGGACACTAGGGACGGTAGTTTGGACCAACCCCATGCTTGGAGCAAAACAACACATCTAAAAAATGTAGATGTGTCTTTGTGTGCATTTTTACACAAAGAGCTATAAAGATAAGCCAAACAAGCGGATCCCCAACTATAACTTCCTATTCTATCTACATGTCTTAGTAAAGGTAAATACATAACATGCATACTAGAACCACTATCTTCGGGAAATAAAAATAAACCAATTAAAAGCATAATGTAACACCTAGTTTTTATTATTCGAGCCTATTCGGTAGAATTATCATCTAATTGTAAGCTATTATAATATGCCTTAAGGCGTGAAAGGAGTATACCTTGACCTCTCGAGTTATCATTTAACAAATCAGCATAGAGATCCATGCAAATTGAATTCACATACTTGGTTTTACCATTTACCGCCTTACCTTCGATAGGTAGTCCCATTAACATGTAGACGTCTTCTAACGTTACGATACAGTCACCTGTTGGAAACCAGAATGTGTGTGTCTCGGGACGCCATCTTTCACATAATGCAAGAATAAATTTATTATCCACCGACCAAGCCATTATTTTGCCTATATGTCCAAAACCGTCGAGTTCGACATACGGTTGAATCATCGGGTCCATGTGTACAAATTCGTGGACCCAAGTTCGAAACCTAGAAACATCCTAAAAAAGAAACAACAAATACGTTACTTTATAAAATATAAACAACAAATTAAGTATCGTTATTAAAAATTATTCTATAAAAATAATAAAAGAATTAAACGCTTACATAAGTTGCTATGTTTGCAACTGTGTCTCTGTGCGATTCACCCATAGCAAGGAGAGACATCTTGTCGGAGTAAATATTTGAAATAATGGTTGTTGCAGATGAAAGAGTTGTTGTTGTAGAGGAAGAAGTGATTGTTGGTGAGAAAAAAATATGAGACTTGCATGGCTATTTATAATGGGTGACATGCAAAAGTTTGAATGCATGGATAGTAGTGCTTGCATGCTAGCGTCAAATGGTTTGGCTTACACATGCAAATGTAACATGCTAGCACCAATCAAACTGGCGCCTCCTAGGCTTGCATGCATGCATGGTCTTCACCTAGCCTGGCACCTGCATGGCTCTGCATGTTGAGTTATGAGGTATGCAAGGAATATATGCTAGCGCCAATTGGACTGGCGCCCATGTACAAGGAATACATGCTAGCGCCAATTGGACTGGCGCTAGGGCTTGCATGCTTGACACATGACTTGTCTATTTAAGTGTCTTACTATCTACATCCAACAATCAACACAAATTCATCTGCACCAATTTCTTTTTACTTTTCATTTGCACAAAAAATATTACAATGTCATCTGCACCAAAATATACTATCAATGCTCACTGCAACGGTGAGACATATGAGTGTGATTTATACGGGTTTTATTTTCGAAACACCGATACTATCCGACTTACGATCAAGAGAAATGCAGATTTCTTGCATTTGAAAAAATGAATTGAATCTTGCATAGGATCTGGTCTTGTGTCACAAATCACGTATCAAAATCCATTTTTTATCAAGAGCAGTCAATGCAAATTTTTCCCGCTAAAGGTACGGGACGATGAACATGTTGAATATATGTTTGTTAGTTATGAACATTATGGTTCCAACTCTATTGAGTTATATATTACTCTTCAACCAAGTATACCATCTCAGCAATCTTAGATAACTAATCAAGTTGAATCTGATGAATTTGACTCAGAAAACTCAGACGAAGACGGCCCAGAAGCAGAAGCAGAAGTCAACTTCGTTGATGAAGAAAAAGAAGAGACCGAGACACAGATCGATCATATGTTGAACAACAACATTGAAGATGACGATCATACAACGTCATTACCTCCAAGTCATGTATATAATCCGCCTCAACATATGACAAACATGGATCTGCATGACGATGAAACATCCAACAATGTTTTTTATACCCGTATCCACGATCAGATGGTGAGTAAAAAGTGGGAGACATGTTCCTCACTAAAGAAGAATGTGTGCGAGCTATCAAAAAATTTCACATGAATAACTTTGTTGATTTCACCATGAAACGCACTGATTCGAGAAGGTATGTCATCAAATGCTGTAACATCCTTTGCAAGTTTCGGTTGGCTGCGTATCACAAAAAGATAAGCAACTCTGGGGAGATAGCTTATGTAGACCCACCTCACAGTTGCATTGCAACTAATGTTGAACAAGATCATCGTAAATTAAGCGCTGCATTGATATGTCAAGATATTTTGCCGCTTGTTAACAAAGACCCATAAGTTAAGGTGAGTATAATAATATCCCATATCATCACAAGATATAATTATACTACATCTTACAAGAAAGCATGGATTGCAAGGACAAAAATTGTTGAACAAGTATTCGACAACTTGGAGGATTCATACAAAGAATTGCCACGGTTTTTATGGGCACTAAAAAACATACGTACCAGGAACTGTTGCAATTATGGAGACATTGCCAGCATTTATGCCAGACGGAACCTGTGTTGCAGAAAATAGAATCTTTCGCGACCTCTTTTGGGCGTGTGAACTGTGCATCAAAGGTTTTGCGTTTTGCAAACCTATTATTCAAATTGATGGAACATGGTTATACGACAAATACAAAGGTACTTTGCTTATGGCTATTGCACAAGATGACAACAATAATTTCTTTCCCATTGCCTTTGCTCTGGTTGGAGGTGAAATTGTCGGTGGTTGGGGTTTCTTCCTTCGACATCTCAGAACACATGTCGCTCCACAAACCAATCTCGGTTTGATTTCAGATAGACATGTTGTCATTGAGAGTGCTTACAATAACCATGATAACGGATGCCATAATCCTTCTTTTACCCATGTCTATTGCATTAGACATATCGCATAAAAATTCATGCGTGCAATCAAAGATAAGAACCTTCGCAAAAAATCGTGAATGTAGGATATGCTCTAACTCAACCGTCATTTCAACATTACCGTGATGAAATTAGATTGTCTAATGCAGATGTAAGATGGGTGGATAACATACCAGTAGAGCAGTGGACAAATGCATTTGGCAAGGTTGTCGATAGGGCCACATGACAACAAACCTTGTGCAATGCATGAACTGCGTATTCAAAGGCATTAGAAATCTACCAATAACCACTTTGGTCAGAACAACATATTTTAGGTTGGCTTCTACCTTTGCAATCAGAGGTGAAAGATGACGTGCAGTGTTAATGGCGGGTCAAATATTCAGTGAATGTTGTATGAAAGTGATGAAAGAGAAAAACATCAAAGTTAGCACACACGCGGTTACAGTCTTTGACCGTCATAGACAAAATTTCAGTGTACGGAAAACAATGGACCACAATGAGGGGAGGCCAAATTTATCATATGTTGTCAAACTAAACAGAAGTTGGTGCGATTATGGAAAGTTTCAGGCGTTTCGTATTCCTTGCTCCCATGTCATTGCAGCATGCGCTCATACTCGTCAGGACACTTACAACCATTTATCTGATGTTTACAAGGCCATTACCATCATGAATGTGTATAACAAAAGCTTCTCAGTGCTACCAATGGAGGAATACTGACCTTCATATGAAGGTGACATAGTTTGGCACAACGATGAGATGCGAAGAAAGAAAAAAGGAAGGCCAAACAGCATGCGTATTAGAACAGAAATGGATACGACTGATAAAATGATAAGATTATGTAGTATATGTCATCAACCAGGACCCAATAAAAACAAATATCCCAATCTAGGAGCAACATTTGCATCATAATTTAGTATCTCCTTTCAGTTTTTGTAACCTTGCATTTTTATACATCACTATCTTTTTTTACAACAAGGTTAACAACAAACATCACTACAACATGAGCAAACTTAAAACAGAACATTTATAACTGATTACAACAATCAAACTGATGTCATATCGTTCAAACATCATTTCCCTAGCATCCTTATCAGTGTTTACTCCCACTCAACCAAATATACTATCGAGTCTCTCAATACTTCTAATTTTTTCCCCTTCTGGTATTTTTCCATCTAACCAACGAACCAACTCCCTCTTCAATTGATAGAAACTATAGATGTTCCAGAAGAGCATCAACATCGGAGACTTGTCTCTCGAATAAATCATTTTTCTATAGCGACGACGAACACCAAACATGTTTGCAATATGACGAAATGAGATGTGAAAAAATGAATCACACAACACATATATTTATAAAAAAAAAATCACATTACACTAGGGTGTCAGACCAATTGGCGCCTCCTCTTCCAAATTACATATGGGCGCCAATTGGATTGACAACAACATGTGCTATAGTCAATCCAATTGGCGCTCCCACTTAAAGTTTAAGGGTAGACACCAATTGATCTGGCGCTTATGCTTTACGTTTTTTTTTTGAAACTGGGATAGTTTGAAAAAGAATTTGAAAACTAAATTATTTTGGATTTTTTTTTTAAATGAGGTATTTGGGTAAAAATTTCAAATAAATATATTTTTTTTAGTTAAAGAATCTATATAAATCTTGTTCTTTAGTTAAGGGATTATTATAAAACTTGAGATAAGTATAAGAGACTATAAAATATCTCTTTGTCATTAGAAATGATATCTTCAAAATTGTAGTGCAAGCATTCTTCAATTGGATATATTTCTGAGATCATCAAACTCGTTGACCTTGATAGAATTAGCCTTCCCCAAATAAACTGTCTATATGAACCTAAAGCATATGACCTACTAGGAAGCCTCATTTAGCAATTAAATAAAGGACAGCAAACAAAGTCTGCATTTTTCAAGCTATCTTTCATAATCAACACAGCAAAGCAAGCACATCAGTCAAAAGTCCAATATGACTAACCTGTATGCACATTAATTTTTTATTGTACACATGGTATCACAGTCTTGCAAAATGTATATATGAACATGTATCTGAAGAAACTATTACTATAACTACATACTTTTATTTCTGCTATTTTCCAATTTATATTAACATGGCAGAATCATTTGTCTTCGATATCGCTAATTCACTTCTAGGAAAGCTTGCTTCTTATGCTTATGAAGAAGTTTCACGAGTCTATGGTGTGTATAAAGATCTACAAGAGATCAAAGACACTTTGTTAATCGTCAATGGTCTGCTACTGGATGCTGAGTGTAAGAAGGACCAAAAGCAAGGGCTGCGTGAATGGATGAGACAGATTAAAAACATCTGCTCTGATGCTGAAGATGTATTTGATGGATTTGAGTTCCAACACAAGAGGAAGCAAGTTGCCGAAGCTTCTAACAGCACTCGGGCGAAGGTACGCCACTTCTTTTCTTCCTCTAACTCACTTGTTTTCCGTCCTATGATGGCACGCCAAATAAAAGAGATTAGAGAAAGATTGGATAAGGTAGCAGCGGACGGGACCAAGTTTGGTCTAGCAAAAATTGATATTGGTACTGAATTTGTTTTGCAAAGGAGAGAATTGACTCATTCTCATGTTGATGTTTCAAGTGTAATTGGGAGGGAGAATGATAGGGAAGAAATCATCAAGCTTTTGAGGCAACCGCATGGTCGCGGTGATGGTGATGGTGATAGAAGTTTGTGTGTTATTCCCATAGTAGGAATTGGAGGCTTGGGAAAGACCACACTTGCAAAGTTGGTGTTTAATGATAAGAGGATGGATGAAGTTTTTCAGTTGAAGATGTGGGCTTGTATCTCTCACTTGGATGATTTTGACATCAAATTGATAATTATCAAAATCATCAATGCTGCTTCTGCTTCCATTTTCACTCCAGCTTCAGCTGCACTGAGTTTTACTCTTGCTCACAAAGAAAACATCAACAACTTAGATATTGAGCAGTTACAAAGTCGTCTTAGACATGAACTTTCCGGCAAGAAGTTTTTGCTCGTGCTGGATGATATATGGAATGATGATCGTGCAAAGTGGATTGAGTTGATAGATTTGATAAAAGTTGGTGCAACAGGAAGCCATATCATAGTGACAACACGTAGCAACTCAATTGCTTCAATGACAGGTACACTTCCCTCTTATGTTTTAAAAGGACTTTCTCAAGATGATTGTTTATCTTTGTTTGTCAAATGGGCATTTAAGGAAGATGAAGTAATTAAGTATCCAGATCTTGTGGAAATTGGAAAAGAAATTGTGAAAAAATGTGCAGGGATTCCACTTGCTGTCAAAACATTAGGAAGTTCACTGTTCTCAAAATATGATTTAAATAAGTGGATATTTGTGAGAGATTCTGAGATATGGAACATAGAACAAAGAAGAGATGATATTTTACCTGCCCTAAAGTTAAGCTATGATCAAATGCCATCCTATTTGAGACAATGTTTTGTTTACTTTTCTCTTTATCCCAAAGATTATACCTTCTTTAGGAATGATATAACTAGGCTCTGGGTGGCTCTTAGATTAGTTCAGTCTCGAAATGGAAGTGAACAATTGATGGATATTGCAAGAGAATATATCGACGAGTTAAATTCTAGATCATTTCTTCAAGATTTTAAAATCTTAGGCTATTTTGGCACATTCAAAGTACATGATTTGATACATGATCTTGCTCGATATGTTGCGAAAAATGAGTGTGTAGCACTAGACTCGCTTACTAAGAATATACCTGAATGTGTAAGACACTTATCCGTTGTTGAATATAATTCAATAGACACTGCTTTGTTCCCCAAGTCCAGAAATTTGAGAACTATATTATTTCCCATCAAAGGAAAGGGCCTTGACAAGAGAACTTTGTTGGATACATGGATATCAAGATACAAATACTTACGATATTTAGATTTAAGATATTCTTCCTTTGAGACTCTGCCTAATTCCTTTTCTAAATTGAAGCACTTGCGATTTCTTGACCTTTCTTATAATATCAAAATTACAAGACTTTCTCATTCTATTTGCAAACTCCATAATTTGCAAGTCTTGAAACTCACCGGATGCGTGGAGCTTGAAACATTGCCTCAATGGTTAGGGGGGTTGATTAGCCTTCGGGAATTGTTTATAACAACAAAGCAATCAATTATGCCACTCACATTATTTGCAAAATTGAACAATCTTCAAGTTTTGGTTTTCTATAAGTGCGACAATATGAAGTTTCTATTCAACGATACACAACAACTCACTTCTATTGAAACATTGATCGTTGAATCATGTGGTAGTCTAGAGTCCTTACCTCTTTTTATATTTCCTAAATTACAAACTCTAGTAGTTTCAGAGTGTCAGATGGTTAATTTATCATTGTGCAACGAAATCCCAATCCAAAAATTGATGATGAACCATTTATATATAGCAAGATTTACAGGGTTTTTAACAATTCCTAGTTGGATTGAAGGTGTTGTAGATACTTTAGAGACTTTACAAATTTCTGGACTTCCCGATCTTATGACACTTCCAGAGTGTCTAACAACAATGACTCGTCTTAAGAGGCTTTGGATTTCTGGCTGCCCTAAATTGGCGAGTCTTCCAAGAGACTTCCATCACCTCACTACCCTTAAACATTTGTACATATATGATTGTCCAGAATTGTACCTAAAATGTCAACCTGAGTCTGGTGAGTACTGGTCCATAATTGCTCGCATGACTACCACTTCAATTGAAATTCTACAGAGAGTTGGAGTAACAAAGTCGTCTACTCTTAAAGTTAAATACAACATTTTGTAATGAATCATTCAAGTAGTTGATTGTATTGGAGAAAATGAATGATATAAAAAGGCTTTAAATTCTCAAAATGTTTGCATTTGTATGTTTACCGAAGAATTGAAAGTGACTATTTATATTTCCAATATGTAAAGATTTATGTCTGAAATATCATTTGTGTTGATCTACGATACTTCTCTAATATATCAATTTATTTATTGAGATCCTTGCATGTAGAATATAATTCGTGAAAGGAAATATACCTTATAGTTTTACTTACTTCATCATCTTCATAATATGTGTCGCATTACGCGAAAAACCGGCGGGAAAAGACACAGAGCCGCCACCGTGCGTTATTTATCCCAAAGGAGGGAAAGGAAACGCTCGAAGTAAACCTGGAAAGGACATGGTCTCGCGACCAGAGATCGATAGGATCGGGAGTCGGTTATGCGAAGGGAAGGTATTAGCACCCCTACGCATCCGTCGTACTCGACGGGATCCACGCTCAGAAAGAATAGAAGAAAGGTTGCTAAAAGGACTGCTCAGAAACTGCACAAAACTGGAATAAAACACAGATGGAAGAAGACGGGAGAAGGGATACGGGGAATGTGCTCGCTAGGATATCGCATCCTATGCATACGTATCTTCTCTAATCAGAGAAGAATCAGAGCACTCGTAGCTCGACTAACGCACGCCAAACAAAACACAAACAGGGAAACCGACTGCCAATCGCTGGACTTACGTCAGACTCCACACAAACAACCACACACAAGAAACCGACTGCCAATCGCTGGACTTACGTCAGACTCCAAACAAACAACCACACACACACAGGAAACCGACTGCCAATCGCTGGGCTTACGTCAGACTCCGCACACACACAAGACACAGGAAACCGACTGCCAATCGCTGGACTTATGTCAGACTCCAACAAACAAACAAGACACAGGAAACCGACTGCCAATCGCTGGACTTATGTCAGACTCCAAACAAACAACCACACACAAGGGGTTGAAAAAGAAAAAGGGCGCCCGGAGAGATCAGCTCATCTCCTGCCTACGTACCTCATCTGGTATGAGGATCAGGGCGACGTAGTTCCCCTAAACAGGGAAAGAACTTCTATCCTAACCAGAGACAAGGGAGATAACAAGCTACTAGGGAGACTACGACTCGAGACTAGAAGTTGTCATGCATACGATCCCTATGTTGAGGTCTCTGATCCTAACTTGCACAGGGAGCAAGCTATCCTACACAACACACAAGCAAACACAAGCACAAGAGAGCAAGCACACACATTATATGCAAACAAGTGGCTCATACAAGGCTAGGCTTTAGTCAAGGGGTCAAATCAACCTCGACAAACAAACCATCTGGAAAAGGGTGTTGTTAGCTCTTAACCCTAACATTGAGAGTTAGGGTGAAGCAGATGAAATGGGAAGTGAGGGTAAGACCTCACAGCTCTTATCCCTGGCCTGGGAGAGCTTTAATCAATGAAAGCGTGGGAGTCCAGAATGTGGGACTCTATTCCACAATGACTGACACAACACGATTTTGGGTTTTTATTCAAAGTGCATCAACACATGGTGTGAGCAAGATGAATGACACAACTGAATAGCAGGGGATGGATTGCACATCCCTTTTATCTGCCAATGCCTCTTCACTTATGAGGTCTTTGAATGTACAAGGCACAAAGATAAACAACCACAAACATTGCCTCTTAAGGAGGGCTTCAGACAGGTGCCTGCCAAAATAACATGACAGGTCTTCCAGACTACATGAAGTTAAGGAAGTTACCTAAGTGGTATGCCAACCACAAGCAAAGCAAAGCAACTCAAATAATGAGTTAAAGCGGCTAAAGTACCTGTGTAAACAACCAAACAATCAGTATAGTATTCAGACAAACTATTCACAGACAAGCAAACAGTACAAGGCCTAGGAGGCAAGCAACTCAAATTGTTTCATCATTCAAAGAACCTACAAAACAGCAAATGTTAGTGGAACACATCATTTTGCATCTGAATTTATGAGATCAATATCATCCATCAAGACTAGAAGCTTGAACCTGAAATGCACAACTCAAATGTGAGTTCAAACCACTAGGTCAAAGCCTAGGGTCAAAAGTGGGGAAAAAATGCAAAACAGAAGCTAATACTCAACACAAAGCAACTTTAATCAATCATGAACATGTCCTAAAAAGGACCAAATCAAGATCATCAAGCATGTTCATTTCATGTGCAAGAGAAGGTAAAGGCCAATTCAAAGCTCACAAATGATCATCATGAATAAAAATTCCACATCAAAACAGAAATGACTCAAACAATTCTGGAAACAATCATGAGCATTCAACACATCAAACATAATCATCATACCAAAAATTCTAGATCATTTCTTCAAGATTTTAAAATCTTAGGCTATTTTGGCACATTCAAAGTACATGATTTGATACATGATCTTGCTCGATATGTTGCGAAAAATGAGTGTGTAGCACTAGACTCGCTTACTAAGAATACACCTGAATGTGTAAGACACTTATCCGTTGTTGAATATAACTCAATAGACACTGCTTTGTTCCCCAAGTCCAGAAATTTGAGAACTATATTATTTCCCATCAAAGGAAAGGGCCTTGACAAGAGAACTTTGTTGGATACATGGATATCAAGATACAAATACTTACGATATTTAGATTTAAGATATTCTTCCTTTGAGACTCTGCCTAATTCCTTTTCTAAATTGAAGCACTTGCGATTTCTTGACCTTTCTTATAATATCAAAATTACAAGACTTTTTCATTCTATTTGCAAACTCCATAATTTGCAAGTCTTGAAACTCACCGGATGCGTGGAGCTTGAAACATTGCCTCAATGGTTAGGGGGGTTGATTAGCCTTCGGGAATTGTTTATAACAACAAAGCAATCAATTATGCCACTCACATTATTTGCAAAATTGAACAATCTTCAAGTTTTGGTTTTCTATAAGTGCGGCAATATGAAGTTTCTATTCAACGATACACAACAACTCACTTCTATTGAAACATTGATCGTTGAATCATGTGGTAGTCTAGAGTCCTTACCTCTTTTTATATTTCCTAAATTACAAACTCTAGTAGTTTCAGAGTGTCAGATGGTTAGTTTATCATTGTGCAACGAAATCCCAATCCAAAAATTGATGATGAACCATTTATATATAGCAAGATTTACAGGGTTTTTAACAATTCCTAGTTGGATTGAAGGTGTTGTAGATACTTTAGAGACTTTACAAATTTCTGGACTTCCCGATCTTATGACACTTCCAGAGTGTCTAACAACAATGACTCGTCTTAAGAGGCTTTGGATTTCTGGCTGCCCTAAATTGGCGAGTCTTCCAAGAGACTTCCATCACCTCACTACCCTTAAACATTTGTACCTATATGATTGTCCAGAATTGTACCTAAAATGTCAACCTGAGTCTGGTGAGTACTGGTCCATAATTGCTCGCATGACTACCACTTCAATTGAAATTCTACAAAGATTTGGAGGAACAAAGTCGTCTACTCTTAAAGTTAAATACAACATTTTGTAATGAATCATTCAAGTAGTTGATTGTATTGGAGAAAATGAATGATATAAAAAGGCTTTAGGTTCTCAAAATGTTTGCATTTGTGTGTTTACCGAAGAATTGAAAGTGACTATTTATATTTCCAATATGTAAAGATTTATGTCTGAAATATCGTTTGTGTTGATCTACGATACTTCTCTAATATATCAAGTTATTTATTGAGATCCTCGCATGTAGAATATAATTCGTGAAAGGAAATATACCTTATAGTTTTACTTACTTCATCATCTTCATAATATGTCATAACGCACAAGTTGTGCCTCATTCACTCGTTATGATTCATCATATGATTTTGATTAGTTGCTTAAGAGGTTTTTTTGTTTTATTTTGTGAATTTTGAACTTAATCTTTTTGCAAGGATTCTTCCTTTTTGAATTTCTTGACATCTTTTAACACATGCAACATTTTATGTAATATATCAAATATACCAACCGTATTTACATAGAGCATGACTCAGATTTCAAAACAGAGTTGGATTTCCATCACCAATTTTCAAGTCTAAGAATTTTTTTGGATAAATAATTTTTTTAAAGATTAACAAGAGATTTAACAATACTAGAGAGAAAATTTTGAATATTTTCTTAAGGATCATTTGGTATCTTAGACTCTTGTTCTAATGTGTTCATCGAATCCTTTTTTATTTCAATAGAATCTTCACATACTCTTTTAAAGGGTGTCTGGCATTTCCTTATAAATGCTACAATTGAATACATATTTGTACTCTCTAATGATTAAAGCACTAAATATTAAGTATATGACTTTTAAACTGTGTTGCACTTTTTTATTTTTTCCTCTGAGATCTACAGATTACTTGAGGATTTCTAGAGACTAACATAGGCTCTGAGATACGTTAGCCAGAAAGATGAACCTTACCTTTGGTCGAGGATGGTTCTTCGAGATGCTGAAGGACGGTGCTAGCTATTCTTGATCGTAACTGGTAACAACAAAAAATTGTTATTGGTGTACGATGCCCATCAGGACTATAGTATTCGCAGACACACTAGGTTGTAGTAGATAATAAATGAAGAACAAAGTCAAAGGTCCATAGACGATAATCAAGTTTGAATACATCGAGAACATACACCATCGATTGGTTTGAAGCGCACGCGCGCACACACACACACACACACACACACACACACACACACACGCACACACACACACACACACACATACACACATACACACACACACACACACACACACACACACACACACACATATATATATATATATATATATATATATATATATATATATATATATATATATATATATATATAATGCCATGCTAACATTAAAAAACAGAGTAAAAGAAGAAAGTTAGGCCTCTTCACTCTAAGACAGTGCACCACAGATGTCCACTAGAGCCCTCATCCCAAATAGTCTTGAACGGATTCAACTATGAGTGGGGGAGAGAGACACCTGGGCAAAACTTTTTCACCTGACCAATCGCCTGATTCAAATCCCCACATACATTAGTCATAATTTGATATAAGGATTCATCCACCTTCTTCCTCATTTCAGCCCCCTGGTCACCGTGACACCTTCTCCTCCCAAAGGGATTTCACAGTCTCTTCAGCACGAGATTTCACCTTAGTGGCCGCAATAAATGTTTCCTTATGATACTTCTTCTCAACCTCTAGATAAAACTCAAGCTCAACAATCCTGGTAGCTAGAGTTGAAGATGAGACATGGATTTTCGCCTTCTCTTGGAAAACCTATACACAACAGACCTTGCATCTCCAGTTGAGAACTCCAAATCCTTCTTCATCATGATTTCTTCAACAATAAGAGAGTCCATTTTGACACCATACGAATAAGGATTAAGATGGGAATGAGGCAAAGCTCAGTATTTTAGAAACCTACCCTTAATTAAAAGGGCGAGGACATTTGGTAGTGCCAGATCAGAATTCTAAGTGAGCATCCCGAGTGCAGGGCCTCACCAACACAAAGTGCTCTAAATAATCTCCCAGTCTTCAAAGAAACTGCAGAATAAGGGAACATGTTAACATAGCTCAATAAGTCTCTGATCCCATATATTATACTAAAAAGTGTGTATTAATGTGATCATATTGAAAAATAGACGATAAGAGGGGATCCAAGAACTATGCTCGGCCCAAAATTGAAACACAGTTAGGCAAGCCCAATAACTTGGTTGAATCTAGGATGGGCAACCTCTTGGTACTTCAATAGTTCCACCTTAAATTATGACAGAGGAAATTACATACTTATCCTAGGGAATCGAAACTCGTAAAAAGGGACAAAATGACCAAAGGTGTTGTATATCATTTTTTCTGGATCCACTAGAAGAAACAGCCAATCAGAAGGACGAGCGACCGTGATGTTTGTCGCACTTACGATCTCCTGATCACTTAAGACGAAAGAAGTTCCCACAATCTTCGAGTCCACCCAATTGTATTTTCTTGGGCTGGCCAGTTAAACCAATGCAACCCTTCTCAAATACAACTTATTGACCTTAAAGATCTCAAAGGGTTTAAGCCAACTAACCCCATCTGGTTGGGGCCCATGTTATAGATAATCCTTGATGTTGGCATCGCTTGGGTATCGACCATAGGCTTTTGGATAAGCCTTAACATGATCTTTAGCATCCTCCCTATTCAGAATAACAACCTTCATTTCTAGAGTCGACAAGGTAGGCAAAGTCAAAGTTCCTGCAGCTTGGGAGGAAACGAGCATGAATGTGACTACATGATCATCTTTTACATTTTCACTAGAGAAGAGGTTGTTGAAATAAGAATCATTGGAAAAAGTTCCCTTATACGAAGAGCATCTAGAGAGCTTCTCTGAATCAGAGTCATCATATACAAATATGTGGGTTGATTGATCATTGATTAAGTGGGAAGGAATTGGATTAGAAGATACTTATACCCTAACTAGTGGAGAGGAATCTCACTCCCATAATTTCTAGACAAGATTGTGGGGATATAGTTAATATTGACTATTATAAATAAAATATTGAAGATATGGAAAAGCTTAAGGTAATAAGGGTATCTTGGAGAAGTAAGATCTGATGAGAAAAGCGAAGTTCAAATGGGAGAGTTGAAGCTTTGTTAAAAAAAAAGCAATCACTCAGAGAAATACTCCTAGAGAAGAAGAACAAAAAATGCTCTCAAGTGGAAGTTGATTCTTAAGAGAAGCAAAAAGTTCTCTCAAATCTCGGAAACCCTTATATATAGATGAAAGCATTACTACGTAAAAGTCATTTCACCACGGTTGGAAAAGGGATACCATCACGCTTGACCAACCGTGGTGAGGTAGGGGTGGTTGTAAGTATGATGCTTTTCACCACGATCGTGCGACTGTAATTATAAAATATGTAGCACATAACCTATCACAACGGTTACATTAAACAACTATAGTGAAATTCTTAACGCATAACATTTAACAACAATTGTGCTTTACAACCGTTGTGATATATTCACATGAGTTAATTATAAATTATGTGGAATGCTTATTTCATCACTGCTCACTAAACATATAAACTTTCAAACTGATCTAAAAATTAATAATATGACAAATTAAGTTATATTAAAAGAACAAGTTACCCTAATCAATATTTTTCGAGTTTTCTTTAGCCGACTATTTGTATCTCGCTCTCTCTAATGGTTCAAATTTGTTTCAATTCCTCTAATTCTTCAACCAACACTTCCTTTTCTACTAGTTCATTCTGTAATTTATTAATCACTTTGTTGACATAACTAGTAGAGGAAAAGGTGATGGCTTAAGAACTAGAAACATTGAATCAAATTATAACTTCCAAAGTGCAAAATATAGATAACAAACTGCAAAAAGCTCAAAAAAATTTGATCAGGGTAATCTGTTTCCTAATATAACTTAACTTTTAATATTATTATTTTATAGTTCAATTTGAAAGGTTATATATTCAGTGAAGGATTGGTAAAACACTCAAACCATATAAGACATAATAAACTCATATTCTATATGTTGGTTGAACGAAATGAAAGTTATAACAATGCTTATAACTCTTCAACCAACACTTCATTATGTACTAGTTTATTGAACTAGTAAATAAGGAAGTGTTGAATGAATATCAACAAGCATTAGACCTAAACATCAAAATCTATCAACAAAAATATCAACAAACCTTAACAAGGCAAACATTTTGAACAACAACAACATATCAACTCATAAAATGTTTCACGAACGTACCTTTTATTGAAAAGATTCGTGGAGAATAAAGACGAAGAAATGAGATATTTATCTCATAATGGCATCCATAATGAAAGGATGATGAATCTGAAGTGAAAGCTGAAAAGTTATGTTAAATTTGAATGGATGTCATTCTAGGTCTTTCACACAAGTTTGCATCTTTCACTTTCATTTCATCGTCTCCTTATATTTTTTTTCTTCATAGCAACACAAACCATTTGTATTTTTTCTTAATTCACCTTTCCTAAAAGTCAAAATGTATTAGCATGACATTACAATTATAACAGATGCAGAAAGTTCACTTTTATAATCCATAAACCAGCAGAAAGTTCACTCATCTGAAGTTATACATGTCATATTATCCTACAAACAACATGAAAAAAGCTATTGAAACATAAACTATGATACATAAACAACATAATTCACTTATTAGGTTATACATTCACTCATATTAAGCTAACTTCTAAAGCTATTATACTCATCTTAAGTTCACTTCTTAGGTCATATTATCCTACAAACAACACGAAAGAATTTATATTATAAATGTCAATAAAATTTCCCTTCTTAGGTTATACATTCACTCATCTTAAGGTAAATAGTTTTGGAAACATAAACTATTGAATCATGAAAGAAGTTATATTATATATTGGGAAGACTAACCTATAACGTGGCCATTTCCTAAGATTTGATGGAGTTAAATCACATTTCGTAAGCTTTGATGCAACAAAGGTAACTGTAAGACCCCAATTTTGACCCTAAGATCCCCCATGCAATCTCATCATATACATTGACATTGGGATCACACCTTGGCATCCTCCTTACCCCTCATCCATTGTGAAATTCTGGTATCAGATATAAGATTTCGAAGGTAATGTCACGACACTGATATCTGCTAATACACACTGGATAAAATAAACAGAATGGTAAAGCGAATAACATAAGCAATTGTTAACCCAGTTCGGTGCAACTCACCTACGTCTGGGGGCTACCAAGCCAGGAAGGAAATTCACTATAATAGAATTAGTTCAAAGACTATCCATACACTTCACCAAGTTATAGTCTTTCTCACCTAATCTCTACCCGTGCAATTTCTACCTAAGCACTCTTAGATATGAGAACCCACTCACTTCCCTTACAATCACACACCCGTGATTTTAAACAACAATCCCTTGTGAAAAGAAAATACTTTTCAATTACAAACTCTTGATTTTACTTCACAGTTTCAATCAAGAAGACACACTCTTGATCTTGCTTCAAAGCTTTGATCAAGAAGACAAATCAGTCCAATTCAATCATCAATGGATGACTTGAATGACCTACAGACACAAACCCTAGCTCTCTCTCTAAATTTCGCTCAGTCTTGGTTGTGTGTACAAACAGGTTTTCTGAGTCCCTTTTTATAGAAACATTGGACAGCTTGAAAACCCTAAATATATTTTCCAATCAAATCTTTTCATATCAGCTGTAAAGATCTCCTTGGAAAATAAACAAATCTGGTTGAAATCCCTGAAAGAATGCGCCAGCTAGCCATATCTTCAATCAACCAATGATTGCCATTAATTGTGCAATCACAAAACACCAGACTTTCATACTGAATGTTCTGTGTACAGGATGTTATGACACCGGGTCTGACATCTGGAAAAATCCTGCATAATCCAATTTCCTTTTATAGCAGGTACAACCATATCAGATATCATGACATTGTGTATGTCATCTGAAACAATCCTGCATGAGCATGTCTTCCAATTAAGCTCCAGCAGGTACATCCAATATCAGACGCCTTAGCATAGTAAGTGGCATTCTGAAACAATCCTGCTTGCACATGTTCTTTAACTCCAACAGGTACATAGGATATCTTATGTTAAGACATCACACATGACATCTTGTGAACACTCTTTGTTTTACCAAAATTGCTGCCAACACTTAGAATCAACAAACTCCCCCTTTTGCAAATTTTGGCTAAAACATATATCTGTCCTTTTTTTTCACAAGGCAAACTATCAGCAGTTAAACCACATAACAGTAGTTTAATCAACAACAGAAGCAAAAAAAACAATTACTAGCTATGGCTACTAGTAATACACACATGCACAAGGGTACTTCTCCTCCCCCTAAATTTGTGCAACAATCAACAGAATTACTAGTTATGGATGCAACTAGTAAGACACACAAATACACAGTGCACAAGGGTACTTCTTCTCCCCCTAAATCTGTGCATTCACCAAAAAACAGCTACTGAACTCCAGTACATGTACCAGCCAGAATGTCATACTGACATCTGCTACAACAACAGCACCTGTGCACCTCTTTCAATAATAGCTGCCCTTCTGATCAACCACATACAACTTCCATATCAAGCACTTCTCCCCCTTTTTAGTCAAAATTGACCAAAGGTGACCAATCAGACAAAATAAATGTCTATTAGCCTAGCAGAGAAAGTTAAAACAGATGTTATAACATTAAGCATGTTAAAACATAATATTCAGGAAGTACACAACCATCATTATACACAGCAAAAAAGCTGAGACAATGAACAAATCCAAGGAACTCATTAAGAGCCCTAACTATTACATAACAGGCATCAAGAGGACTGCCACAAAATACAAAAACAAACAAGACAACAGCCTTCCAAACAGCAGCCCAGCTTCCACGACACCTTCCAGCACCCCTCCAAGTCTTCAATACAGCCAGGGACAATTAATCAAAAGAAGAAGTATCTCCTTCACCTTTATCTTCATCTTCAGAACCCTCAGAGCTTCTGGAGCTGCCACTGGATTGTGGTTTTCCATCTGAATCCTTTCCAGCCTTTTCTAACTCCTCCTTTTCAAGGCTACAGATAAGGGCTTCCAAAGCTTCTTTTCTTGCCTTGGCCACCTTCATACCTTCCTCTAATTCCTTGCAGGTATCTTTCAATTGATTAATTAGGCTCCCTTGAGATGCAGGTTCCGTTCTGGCAGATGTCATAACAACATCATTGACATGACTACCCTCAAAAAGCTTATAGTGAATTGATATAGGGGTCTTTCTCCTGCTTGGAATATCACTTGTACTCAGGATTCCTGGTTGTTGACTCAGGATGATGCCACAAATGATAGAAGGGAATGCAATGGGCAACTTTACAGCATTGGTGGAGGCATGTTTGATGGTTTGATCAAACACAAACTTTCCAAAATTGTAGTTTATCTTAGTTCCAATGGCATGAATGATCCTCCCAAGAGTAATGGAGATGGTAGATATGTGATTAGTAGGTACCCAATTTGCTGAACCAATCTTATGCAGAATGGCATACTTCACAGTGAGCTTACTAGCTGATAGATGTTTCCTACTAGGCCATTCCTTAACTTGGCCAGCTGTAATAATTCTACAGACCTCATTGTCTGTGGTCTCTAGATCTACTCCTCCATTAGTTCCTCTTCCTAGGAACTTGTTGATGATAGTAGGTGAAAGTTTCACACACTTACCCCTTACAAAAACTTTGCAGCCCTCCCTGCTGTTTCTTTCATATATCTCCTTAGGGATGTTCACAATGAATTCTTTGACTAACCCCTCATAGCACTGAGGCAGAGTAGTCACAGTTTTCACAAGACCAGTTGTCTTAATTAACTCCATGACTTCCTTTACTTCACTTGCCTCTTTTCCCAATTCTCTTTCAACTGCTACCCTTCTTTGAGTCACAAACTTCCATTTGGCAGCACCACCTTCCATGTGAAACGAGATATTGTCAAGATGAACAGCAGCCACTTTGTTCGGATACTTCTTTACAGGCTTCCTTTTAACAGGGGGAATGTCTGAGACATCATATTCGACATCCTTATCAGATTCAGAACTCTCACTTTTCTTCATCTTCCTGACCTCTACTTTACTCCAAGTCTTGGAGGGACCTATACCAGCAACCCTTTTCTCTTTCCTACCTGTCCTTATCTCAGCCATACTCTTCCTTTTTCTCAGTCTATTAGCTACACTTGTTTTCACAAGATTGACCAACGTGTCATCTTCTTCCTCAGACCCTTCTTCCTCAATGTCCTGAGCAGTATCAGGGGACATACTAGGTAAGTTTTTTCCAAGAGAACATAGTTCCTCAGCAGCTACTTCCTTTTCTGTTTTAGATGAGTCATCATCTTTCTCAGCTTGGGTTTCCACCTCAGTGAGGGGTCCCTTCTGGACAGAGGGGTAAAAATGTCCTTAACTCCATGCTCTTCATTAAGTATCCTAGTAACTAGGTTTATGATGTGATCAGTAGAGTGCATGTCCTCTTTCTCAGGCGATTCTTCAGGAGTGTTGCCTTGTTTAGCTCTAGCCATGGAAGGGGAGCCTGGAACGTCACCTGGTATCATACGCAGAGGGGTTGCGTCTGTCAACTCTTCTTCTAAAAATTCCATGGAGGAAGTTCTAGTATGAAAGGATTTTGAACTAGATGTTGACGGATGTTGAGACATGTTGTTGAACTTTTGAGAAAACTTTCTTTGCCCTAGCAGAGGTTCTTTGAGAAGTTTAATGAGGATGGAAAGAATTGTGTTCAGGCAGAGTGTGCAAATGAAATAGATGCTATTTCCAATACTAGGAGATGATTCATTATTAATGTGGCTTTTTCATTTCATTTGGCAGACAATATTTTTCTTGCTTTTTCCACTCCACATTAATTGCCATATTTTCTCAAGAAACCAAGCCCCTAATTTTCCCTTTTCATCATACAAATCCTTTGCAGTCAAGTTGTCATAGTACAATGTCATAGCATCGAGTGTGACATTGTAGATAATTCTCAGTAATTTCATCCACCCTGGTTGAGCATTGTTGTTTTCAACAGACATAGTTCCTTGTGTCTCAGTTCCAGCAAAGCTCTCACTACCTTCAGACTTTATACCACCAGTCATATGTTTAGGTGTTTGGGCCATCATGACCTTTTCTTCCTTGAGGTTAGATATTAGCACCCTTATTTGACACTTTTCCTTTCCCTTGATGATCCTTCTTGCAACTGTACTCATCTTAGAGGGGTTATCCATTTGAGAGCTCCACATGTAGCAGTTGTTGTTGGTCCTGATTCCTTTCATAATTACTTCACTGTCTTTGGTCACAATCAGACATTCAGTTTTAGTGAAGATGATATTCAGACCTTGATCCCCTAGTTGACTGATGCTTATTAGATTTAAAGTCAAGCCCTTGACCAGTAGAATATTGTCAAGTTTAGGAGCTCTAGGACACTCAAGTTTGCCTATCCCCTTTATTTCACCTTTAGCTCCATCACCAAAGGTTACATAGCTTAAGTCATGAGGGTGAAGATCAGTTATCAAGTCTGAGTTCCCAGTCATGTGTCTAGAGCATCCACTATCAAAATACCACTCTTCTTTGTGAGCTATTAGACTTGTAACATTAGTCTTAGGAACCCATTGCTTCTTGTTGATAGGCCTGTGATGTTTGGGTCTGGGTTGATAGTGAGTCTGTTGATGAACATGGCTAGGATAACCATACAGCTTATAACAGGAAGACCTAGAGTGTCCAGCTTTCCCACAGTATTGACATCTCCATCTTTGGTGTTTGCTCTTCTGATGATACTGATGAAAGGGGGTAGGGTAACCATACAGCTGATAGCAGAAGGGCCTTGAGTGTCCAAATTTCCCATAGTAATGACATCTCCATCTTTGGTGTTTGTCTTTCTGCTGTTCTTTCTTCTGATGGTGTGACATATGATGTGACATCTTGGAACTGCTCTTACTATTGCTGCATTTAGGTTTAGCTTGAGGTTTGCAGCCAGTGTAACTACTTTCAGCCTTAGTTTTATGGTACCCTAATCCAGATTTGACTCTTGTGATTTGTCCAGTTAGAAGAATCTTGTCTAAGGAATCTGATCAATTGTTCAGCATCCTTACATACTTGGTTGTCTCTTCTAGTTTTGAGTTTAAGAGCACAACTTTAGTCTTTAGCTTGAAGATGGTTTCCACATGTTCTGGTTTTTCTTTCTCCAGTTGGACTATCTTCTGACTCTCAACTCGTTGATCTTCATCTAGCTTGACCTTTAGAGCCACAACTTCTGTTTTCAATTTGGAGATGGTTTCCAAGAATTCTACCTTCTCATTCTTAAGTTGAGTTATGTCTTTCTCCTGATTTAAAGACTGCTTGTTCAGCTCAACACTTTTCTGACACAACTCTTTGTAGGTAGAGGCCAATTCCTCAAAGGTTACCTCACCATCACTTGATTCAGATTCCCATCTTCTTGTCAAAGCAGTCACAAGATTTGCAGCCTCTTCAGTATCACTCTCATCAGACCATGTGGCAGCAAGACTCATCTTCTGTTTCTTAAGGTAGGTTCCACATTCAGACCTGATGTGTCCATACCCATCACATTCATAGCACTGAACCTCTTTTCCTTCTTTGGGCTTCTCATCTGCTCTTGCTTTTCTTCCAGCATTGTTGTCGGACGAGATGTTCTTGACATTTGCCTTGGATCTGACATCCATTTTCTTTAACAGTCTGTTAAACTGTCTCCCCAGCATTGCAACTTCATTGGCCCACTCTTTATCCAAATCTTGACATTTTTCCTCTTCTGTGTTGGATACAAAGGCAATGCTCTTGGTTTTATTTTCAGTTCCCTCAATCAATCCCATCTCAAAGGTTTGGAGGGAGCCAATTAACTCATCTACCCTCATGTTAGAGATGTCTTGAGACTCTTCTATGGCAGTCACCTTCATTGCAAATCTCTTAGGGAGTGGCCTAAGTATTTTTCTCACCAACTTTTCATCTGTCATCTTCTCTCCCAGGGCTTCTGAAGCATTAGCTATCTCAAGGATACTCATGTGGAATTCATGAATTTTTTCATCTTCTTTCATCCTTAAGTTTTCAAACTTGGAGGTGAGCAGCTGAAGTCTAGACATCTTTACCCTAGAGGTGCCTTCATGAGTGACCTTGAGAATGTCCCAAGCATCTCTGGCCACTTCACAGTTGTTTATCAGCCTGAAAATATTCTTGTCTACCCCATTGAATATTGCATTCAAGGCTTTAGAGTTTCCAAGAGCAAGATCATCCTCCTCCTTGGACCATTGTTCTTCAGGCTTCTTCTCAGTGGTGGCTTCTCCTTCTTTAGTAATGACAGGATGCACCCAACCTGTTAGCACTGCTTTCCAAGCCTTGTTATCAAGGGATTTTAGAAACGCTACCATTCTAGGTTTCCAATAGTCATAGTTAGAACCATCCAAAATTGGTGGCCTATGAACAGATCCTCCATCTCTCTCCATTGTACCAGAAAGTATAGCCCCTAGATCTCACCCAGAACCAGAGCAGGATGCCTGCTCTGATACCAATTGAAATTCTGGTATCAGATATAAGATGTCGAAGGTAATGTCATGACACTAATATCTGCTAATACACACTGGATAAAATAAACAGAATGGTAAAGCGAATAACACAAGCAATTGTTAACCCAGTTCGGTGCAACTCACCTACGTCTGGGGGCTACCAAGCCAGGAAGGAAATTCACTATAATAGAATTAGTTCAAAGACTATCCGTACACTTCACCAAGTTACAGTCTTTCTCACCTAATCTCTACCCGTGCAATTTCTACCTAAGCACTCTTAGATATGAGAACCCACTCACTTCCCTTACAATCACACACCCGTGATTTTAAACAACAATCCCTTGTGAAAAGAAAATACTTTTCAATTACAAACTCTTGATTTTACTTCACAGTTTCAATCAAGAAGACACACTCTTGATCTTGCTTCAAAGCTTTGATCAAGAAGACAAATCAGTCCAATTCAATCATCAATGGATGACTTGAATGACCTACAGACACAAACCCTAGCTCTCTCTCTAAATTTCGCTCAGTCTTGGTTGTGTGTACAAACAGGTTTTCTGAGTCCCTTTTTATAGAAACATTGGACAACTTGAAAACCCTAAATATATTTTCCAATTAAATCTTTTCATATCAGCTGTAAAGATCTCCTTGGAAAATAAACAAATCTGGTTGAAATCCCTGAAAGAATGCGCCAGCTAGCCATATCTTCAATCAACCAATGATTGCCATTAATTGTGCAATCACAAAACACCAGACATTCATACTTAATGTTTTGTGTACAAGATGTCATGACATCGGGTCTGACATCTGGAAAAATCCTGCATAATCCAATTTCCTTTTATAGCAGGTACAACCATATTAGATACCATGACATTGTGTATGTCATCTGAAACAATCCTGCATGAGCATGTCTTCCAATTAAGCTCCAGCAGGTACATCCAATATCAGACGCCTTAGCATAGTAAGTGGCATTCTGAAACAATCCTGCTTGCACATGTTCTTTAACTCCAGCAGGTACATATGATATCTTATGTTAAGACATCACACATGACATCTTGTGAACACACTTTGTTTTACCAAAATTGCTGCCAACACTTAGAATCAACACATTGGATTTGCATTGGGAGAGATCACCAAGCACATTTGATTGTATCATATTTCATTTTTTATTATTCACTAACCAAAATACCAAAAATATGTCAATGTATAATTTAACTCTTTTGTAGGTAGTGTGTAAGCTCATCTATGCTCCATCAAGCTCATATCTGGGGTTTAAGATCCTCAATGCAAGGATCAAAATCAAGCAATGGTTTACATTGGATCTAAGAATCATATATGGTTCCTCATGATCTTCACATGTTATTTTGATCAAAAAATTATCAAGAGTTTGGAGTTTGCTTGCCTTGGAAACCCTAGTTCATCTGGGTATCTTATGTGCCTTCTTCAACAAGCTTCTGCAACATTTGATCAAATATTTCAAGGGATACCTTATAATACATCATCCTACACATATATGATCCTCCATGAGTCCCAAAATTTAAGAGAAAATCAAGCTAGCAAGATGGTTCATGGTGGTTGACCAGAGAATGTCAACTGGTCAAAACTGGGGTTCCCTAAACCCTATCTCCAACACTTTTTGTCATATGAAAATGATTTCAAGATAAAAGTTACTCAAAATAACATTACAAACAACTTTCATGTTGAAGTCAAGAGCTATTTTTGCTTGGAAGGTCATTGTTTATGGTGAAAGATTATAGGTCATTTTGTCTAAACCCTAGTTTACTCAATTTTTATGAGATGAAAGCCATTCAAATTTCATGATCAAATTCAAGGTGTCTACTTCAACTTTTATGTTTGGAGGGAGCTCAAATTCAACATACAAATGCATATGCCAAGAGGAAACATTATAGGTCATTTTGACCAATACCATTGAACAAGTGATTCTCCTCAACTTCTAAAATGCATAACTTCTTCATGCCAAATCTAAATGAGGTCAAATTTGTGACCAAATTGAAGAGGTTTGAAAGATATACAACTTTTTATGAAGTAACGTTTCTCATTTGAAGTCCATAGAAAAAGTTATTAAAGATGGAAGAAGTGAACATATGGCTTGGTACTTGGAAAATTTTCAAATATGTTTGATTTCCCAAACTTCCACCTCAACATTCATCATGATACAAGCTTCAAATGAAAAAGTGTTCAACATGAAAGTTGTTACCCTTGATCTCACCTTTTCAAAAAGTCCAAGATCATCTCATTTGGTCAAAGTATGTAGGACTTGCGCATGGGTGCAAGTTGAAGAACCATTTGGATGATTTCCACTTCCACTTTTCATACACAATTGCATGGCTTGACAACATGATTTCAGCATGGTTTACACTAAAATTTGGATCAGATTGCATCACTTGATGGACCTATCACACACCCATGCAAGCATGCAAAGGAATTACTCAAATTTTTCCAAAAATGGAAGTGTGTGGACATCACTCTCATGGCCTAATTGCTCAGAATTAAGGACCTCATGACCAAGCTTTGAATCAGCAACCCCAAACCCTCACCATTAAAGGATAAGCTTGAAGATTTTCTTTGAAAATCGAGTTTCAAATCTCCAACTATTTTGAGATTGAAACTCTAAGAGTCCATATATTTCCTTGATCCATTTCACTTCTAACAAGCATCTGAAGCAAGGCCAAGCATAATTGAAAGCAAGATCGTACCAATCTGAAACTCCATTGAAGGTGAATATTCAGAATTTTCATCTCTTCGATTCTCCCTCAATTCATCACCATTCTTGTTGATTTTTGGTTGTCTGAAGTCCTATCAATGTATGCAAGAAGATTGAGTTGCTTTGAGGTTAAATCGAAGCAACTCAGTTCATGATCCTCAAAATTCAAATCCTTGTATCTTTTTATATACTTGGAATTGGAGAAAATTGAGGCCAGATTCGTGCTCCTGAGCATTTTTCCTTCAAATTAGTGTATTCATTTTCCATTTTTCATGAAGTTTTGGTTGGACCAGTCTGGTGGCCCTCATCGGAGAAGATGACCGGAGCTAGGGCTCCGGTGGTGTGCTGGCTTGTCCAGGACCATCTGATTTGAGTCTTATGTTTTAATCTCACGCGTCCAAATTGATTACCATGTGTGTGGCACAGTTGACTGAGGCATTGGCGGAAAGCGCGCGCGTGGCCATCAGATCTGCCACCTCAATTAACGAGGGAGATCTGATGGCCCTTGTTTTTTATTTATATTTTGATTTTTGATTTTTCATTTAATCCTTTTATTTTGATTAATTCATATTAATTTCACTCTTAATCCAAAAAATATGGGACTTTCATAAAAAAAAAATTAAATATTTTCCTCTTTCATTTTTTGAATTAAAATTATTTTTTAGATCAATATTAATATTTTTCATGATTTAATTATTTTTGTGCATATTTTTAATTGTTTAAAAATACTTCTGACTTTTCAAAAATTATGAATTTTTTTGTCCAAGGTCCTTTGACCTTCATTGACCTAGGATAAATCTCTTGGCCATTTATTTGTTTTGAAGAGGTTTTAGGTTTTGGCCAATTTAAATTGAAATTTAATTCATTTTAATTTGATTTTTAATTGAGTAATTGTATAGAAATTGTGTTGAGCTATTTTTATTGACTTGTGAAGTTTGACTATGTGTTTGGGCCTTGGTCAATGTTGATTTGACTTTTGTTAAGTTAAAATCATTGGATTTAGGGGATTGATGAAATGTATATTTCATCTCCCAAAATGAATGGATGATTTTAATTTGATAAAATTCCTCTCATGACCAATTTGTGTTTGTCTCATCTCCCCTCCCTCTTCATCTTCAATCTCATTCTTTTTGATCCCTTCCATTGACCAATGACATCTCAACATCCTAAGGCTAATTGGTCCATCAATAACTTTATGTTAGATGAATCAATACAAGTATGGATGAGATTAGGTCTATCCTTTGATCATTTTTCTTTTTGAGCGTGGTATGTTTTAGGATATGGTTCATTATACCATATCTCTAACATGCATTAGCACCTAAATTTCTATTGCCCGACCTCAGATAGTTGTGACTTCTACATAAGTTCAATTACGATTGCTTAACATATAGCTAAATTTTGACCCTAAATGCATAGCATTCTAGTAAGTGGGATTGCAAGTCTCCTCCCTTTCATGGTATTGTGTGGAAACTTGACATTTTTTCTTTCCTTTGGAAGATGTCTTGGTTCAAGGATCCATGCTTGTGAATAGAGGGTTGAGTGTTCTCCAAAGAATGACTTAATCAATTGAAAAGCAAAACACCACTAACATCTAATCAACTAGCATTTGACTAACTTTTATTTTATTGCCTTTAACTTCGAGTCATTTAGCTTATGTCATTTAAATTCAAGTCATTTACCATTTCATTTTTCATTGACATATCATTTAACTTGTTTATGTTTATGCCATTTTCACTTTGCTCATTTGAGTCATATATTGTGATTGTATATATTTGTTTGTGTATCTTGTTTGTGTTTGTGGTCTTAGGACCTTAAAATACTTAATAAACAACAAAAACCCCTAAAAATGTTTGTATGGACTGTTGGGTTTGATATGAGCTTTTGGACTTAGAATTAGGCAACATTCCCTATGCAAAAGGACTTGGCCAATGCCAACATTTATGAGACCAAGTAATTGTGATTTGAGCTTTCATCTGATGCAAGTATTTGGATCCACTTGAGTTCATCTGTTATATGGTCTTGAGGCAAATGTTACTTTGAACCTATGTTTAATGCTTTATTCTGAGCCAATCAAGAAGTATGTCATATGATACATGAGAAGATCAAGAAGAAGATTGTGAAGTTGCTTGCTTGGATGTGGCCATATTTATTTGATGCCTTGTGTCGCAACGCGAAAAACAACCGGCGGAAAAAAAACAAGTTTACAGAGCCGCCACCGATGCTATTCATCCTATGACGGAAAGGAAGCGCAGAACTAACCTAAGAAAGGGAAAGGAAAGGTCTCACGACCAGAGATTACAAGGTACGGGAGTCGGTTACGCAAGGGGAAGGTATTAGCACCCCTCACGTCCGCCGTAATCGACGGGATCCACGCTCAAAAGAATAGGAAAAGGTTGCTAATAAACTTCTCAAAAAATGCACACACTGGAATAATAAAACAGGTGGAAGAAGGCGGAGGAAGGGGACTCGGCAGGATGTCGCATCCTGGGCCTACGTAGTTTGTCAGAAACAAACATCAGAGTCAACGTAGTTCGGGGAAATGGGGAACATGCTCGCTAGGACCTCGCATCCTATGCCTACGTATCTTCTCTATCCAGAGAAAGAATCAGAGCACCCGTAGCTCGGCTAACGCACGCCGAAACAAACACCGAAACGGGATGCTGAGACGTCAAATGAAACACTCAACAGGAAACAGACTGCCAATACATGGACTTACGCCCGACTCCTGACAACAAAAAGGAAACAGAATGCCAATACATGGACTTACATCCAACTCCAAACAACAACAAACAAATAGGAAACAGAATGCCAATACATGGACTTACATCCGACTCCAAACAATAGCACACGCTAACCAGCAAACACCAAAGAAAAAGGTTATCACATTGACAAACTAAAAGGGAGTCTGGAACTCGAGCCTAATAGTTGTCACACAAACACAATGAGACGCTGAGACGTCAAAAGAAACAAAAAGGTTGAAAAGAAAAAAAAAGGCGCCCGGAGAGATCTCGCTCGATCTCCTGCCTACGTATCTCATCTGGTATGAGAATCAGGGCGACGTAGTTCCCCTTAACAGGGGAGAAACACTCCTAACCAGAGACCGGGGAAACAACAAACTAAAAGGGAGACTAACTCGAGCCTAATAGTTGTCATGCAATCCACAAACCCTAAATTGAAGTCTCTAATCATGCATCTAACTCACACAGGAAGCAAGTCAGCTCAAAAACATCAACACCAGTGAACAAGTATCACACCATATATCCATACAAGAGGCCCAAACAATGGGTAGGCTTTAGTCAAGAGGGGTCATATCAACCTCGACAAACAAGCCAAACTGTAAGGGTAAACAGAAGCTCTTAACCACTAACATTGAGAGTTAGGGTGAGCAGATCAAAATGGTAATGAGGATGAGACCTCATGCTCTTAACCCTGGCCAGGGTGAGCTCAATGTCAAAGAAAGCGTGGGGATCCAGAAAGAGGGACCCTATTCCACTTGACTGACTCTATACAAAGATCTTGGGTACATGTTCCAGAGCATCAGCACGTAGTGCGAGCATAAAGAACGACTCACTGAATAACAGGGGATTGATTGCTAATCCCTTCTATCTGTCAATTGCCTCTTCACTTAGGAGGACTTATCAAGTAACATGCCTCACTTGGAGGTCTTTGGCACAAATGTAAACAAACACAAACAGGGCCTCTTAAAGAGGACTTCAGCCAAAATGCCTGCCAAAAAGGTGACAGGACTTCCAGACTACATGGAGTAAGAAGGCTAAACTAACTCAGTGGTGTATCAACCACAATCCAAAGCTTAAGCAAAAGCAAAACTAGCAAGCAACTAATGTACCTGTACAAAAGCTTAAACAGTTAATATCTCAATCAGAAAACCAACAGACAACAGTGGAATCATTCAACAGTTTTACACAATGCAAGGCACAAATGCAAGCACTCAGATGAGTTCATCACATCAATTGACCTACAAAACAACAATAGTTAGTGTTCAAAAGCATTTGCATCTCACAAAGTGAGACCAAACCAATCATCAAGGCTAATGTCCAAACCTGAAACACAAAGCACAATTAGTTATGTACAAAAACACTAGTGCAAAGACTAGGTCCAAAACCAACCCAAATGATCAAAAAAGAAGTCAATCTTTTGCATAATGCACATTCAAACAATCAATAAAATGTCCTCAAAAGTACCAACATCAATTCATAAGGCAAATGCTTCAAACAATTCATGTCATGCAAAGGCAAACAATGTGCACAAAGTTGGACATCCAAATTATAAAATCCAAATCAAAACAGAAATGCATCCAATGAACATGAATTTTTTTATGTGAAATCATCATGTCATGAACAAACAATGTGCAAAAAATTAGATCCAGAAGAGCTCAAATGATAGGTAAACAAAAATGCACAAATGCTACATCCAAAATGTGACATAAATTGTCACAACATATCTTCATGTGTCCAAAACAGTGATATCATATGATAACAATTCCAAACCAAAGCTCAAAAATCAAATCACATGTGAGGGTCAAGCATACCAAATTTCAGGTCAATTGGATTAAAGATGAGCATTTCACAAAGCAATGAACCATAGCATAGCAATTTTGCACAACATGGATTCAAAAATTCCAAAATAAAAATCCAGAATCAAACAAATCATGAAATAAATGCTATAAAAAACTAGAGATTAAAACAAAATTAGGTAAAAAAATTGGAGTCAAATTGGATATTTCTACTATTTTTTATGATTTTTTTGAAGTTGAAGAAATAAAATGAAATATCAAATGAAATATGGAGGGAAAATATAATTTGAATAAAAATTAGCATGCATCTACCAGGGATCAAACACACGCCAGGCAGGAAATGATAATATTCAATTGAAAATCAGAAAAAATGCACAATTCAAGTCTCGAACACGCGCGCTAAAGGATAATGAGGATATTCAAACAATTAAATCCAGAAAACATGCGCCAGGTATCGAACGCGCGCTAGCCAGGTTAACAAGCAACATGAAACGCTGCGTTTCATTTAATATGTGGCAAGCCACGCAAGCGGTCAAAGAACACACGCAGGCAAAGTCAAAGAATCGAGGCCAATCATAATGCTACGCTAGCACACACGTGGATCCAAGTCAGCTAAATCCCTAGGAATACGCAGAGACGCCGGAACAGTGGTTCCGGTCGTCTTCCCCGGTGGAATTCCGGCGGAGGTTCATGAAATTTTTCCAGAAATGAACGTATCATACATGGTTCGAAAGATCTTTCCACCAGGATCACGAATATGCATTCAAAACAACCTAAAACCTCATGGATTTCACAGATCGAGCAAAAACATTTTGGATCTCAAAACTTTAATTCAACATATCTTCCTCATTTTTCATCCATTTCAAGATCTAAACATATCAGCATGATCACCTAAGTGAGATCTACATAATTATGCACATAAAACATCAAAAGGTGAGGATCAAATTCAACCTACTTGGAAATGGCAGTGGCTGTACACGTGTCCTCAAGCTCTCATATGCTCCAGATCTTCTCCTTTGCACCTCTTTTGAAGCTTTGAATAAGAAGCAACACTTGAATCCTCTTAGATCTTGCTCAATCTCAAACTTCCATTGACATGTTCATGCGCTTGAATGGCTCGAATTCCAGTTCAATTGTCCAATCCAATGGTTGATTCTTGTTCAATGGAGCATGCTGAACATGATTATGCAAGAATATTGAAGAATTATGTGAAGAAAATTGAAAATCAAAGTGAGAGAATTTTGGAGGGAAAATGAGATTTTGGATCTGAAAAGTTAGTTATGAGCAAAAACAGTTAGGGTTTGGCTTTTATATGAGGTGTTAATCACAATGCTAATCCACTTAAGCCTTGGTTAATCATGATTAAGGAAATATGAAGAAAAATACAAAAATGCAAAAATGAGCTTCCATGGCTAATCCACACGTGAACAGTACCATGTTATGCTTCAAATTCACTTAAAACCAACTAATAAACATGATGGAAGAGGTATTTTGCTCATATCTTGAACCAAATTTGAATTGCCAAAATTCCCTCCAAAATACACATGTGAGAAATGATGATCATATGAACTTCTTCCATGCATGGCAAGGCTTGATTTGGAAAGTATTGGTCACAAGGAGTATTTTGCAAAAAGAATGGACCAATTTGGAGTATTGAATCAAAAGTTATGCCACTTTGAAATTCCATGTATACTTTGTGATCATTTGGCCATAACTTCCCAACCAATCATCAGATGATCATGAAATAAGACTTTTTGAAAAGGGGAGAGAAAGATCTTCAACTTTCATGTTCACCAAAAATCCATTTGAAGCTTCTTTGATGTTGATAAGTCAAGTTGAATGTAGACTAGAAACTTGCCATTTTTTGGAAACTTTTAATTACATGTCATTTTCCATTTTTGGAAACTTTCGCCATGACTTCAAAATCTTCAAGGTAGATGTTTAGAATGACAAATGGACCTCTTTTGAACATGATTGAGGTGTCTCAACTCATTTCCCCACCTCATAGCCCTTAGTTGACTTTTTGTGGTCCTCAGATGACCTTGACATGCCCTGATCAGCTTGAACCTCCACCACTTAGGGAAATGGCTCAGAAATGAAACCCTAGCTCATATAAACCCAATATAACAATCATGTGATCCTCATCCTCAGCAAATACCTCCTTTCTTTGAGAAGCCCTGGTTGAAAGAATGTCATTGATTAGGGTTGACCAGAGGTCAAAACCCTAATCCAAAGGAACTTGAGAATGAATCATGAAACCCTTGATGATGATAGAACTATGATGATGGTAATATATCCTTGCAAACAAGATAATGCTCAAGACCTTTGAAGGATCAGGAAACCCTAATTGAAGTGCAAACCCTCAGATGGTTGATCATCAATTCATATAGACCCTCAAGCTTGAATCATGTAACTTCTCCATCTTTTGAAAGACTTTGGAGGATGACCTTCTTATTTCAAATGAAATGCAAAATGCAATGCCTAATGTCCTAAAGTATGAAATACAATATGCCAAACTAGTCTCAAGAAGAGGAGGGCAAATTTTGAGGTGTTACAGCTGCCCCTATTCAATCCACTATGAACCTGTCAATATGAACAACCTCGGCTTTCAGATGATTAGAGTGAAGAGTGGTTGAATATCAAGAACAGACGAACAATTTGCGCTCCGCCGGGAATTATTATTATTATTATTTATTTTTTTTGCTTTTCTTGAACCCCACAACTTTCTGATTTTTTTTCTTTTCTTGAACCCCGGTACTTCTTTGATTTTTTCGGAAAAACTGGCCTGAATGCCACTTCGGTCTGAATACCGGAAAGCTTTTCATGCATGTCAGCATCGGCAGAAAATAGAGAAAATGATAAGTGAGGCGGCACGCGGGCCAACGACATATGTTGGGGATAATAAGTCACGAATATGCTATCCCTATTCAATCCACTGTGAACCTGTCGATATGAACAACCTCGACCTTCATATGATCATGGTGAAGAATGGTTGAATACCAAGAGCAAACGAACAATTTGCGCTCAGCTGGGGATCTTTTTTTTTTTTTTTTTGAACCCCAAAACTTTCTTTCGCGCGTATAATCCCTGATCACCGCATTTGGACCCCGACAACTTCATGTTACTCCTACTGCCAAACAATGAACCCCGTTCTCCATTTGAACCCCAGTCGTCTGACGATAACTCGTGATCGTCGTTATGAACCCCATTCTCCAGAAAACACCCTGTGTCTCCTTTTCTCCATTTGAACCCCGTTCTCCATTTTCCCGTGCTAATTCCGCTGGCAACGTCGGAAATAACACCAAACACCACTCTGATGGCGACATACCAGAGGGTACACCTTCACGAAAGGAAGGTAACATGTGCATTTCTTCCTCAGAAGACACCCATAATGACTTTTGTTGGCCTCAGCCAAAGTCTAAGGTGACGCATGATCAGAAGACAATCCTGAGGACCGCATCCCGGATACAATCTTCAATTCCAGTTGAACCCCGTTCTCCGGAAAACACCCCGTGTTTCCTTTTCTCCATTTGAACCCCGATTTTCGCGCTGATCGCGTAACGTTCTCCGATCTACATTTCCATCTCTGTCCGACGAAAACTCTTCCTCCAGTATCGCGCTACTGGGGAATATTGCTAATTCAAAATCACAACGCCAAACTCCTCAGAGCAACATCTTCCAACTTCTATCTCCGCACGACGGAATTTCCCTCCAATATCGCACTACTGGGGAGTACTGTTGATCCAGAATCACGATGCTAAACTCCTCAAAGTAACATCTTCACCAACCGGCTAAACCAATTCTCAAACGGTAACCACGACTCGAGACTAGTTTTATGCTTGCAATGCTGATGCATGATTTTCTACAGCGTAATGCTCCATAACCATGGAAATGCTACGCAATGAGTTATGCAATATGCTATGCTTTTCTAAATGATGAATGTATAAAAAGTATCCCCCTCAGGGGACGACACGAGCAACTCTGCTGAGGAACCCGGTATCTCTCCAATCTCCACCCTGCTTGGGATAACACCGCTGCTGGGGAAAGGACAACCCTTACTGGGGATGACCTCAACTGAACTCGATCCGCTTGGGGACCTCGCTGGGGAAAACTTCCAACGCACACCCCTGTCGGGGAAACAACAACCTCCAGACTTGCTGGGGACACAACTACCAACACACACCTCCGCTGGGGGAACGACAATCTTCAGACCTGCTGGGGATAACAATCTCACCCTGCTAGGGGAAACAACAACCTTCAGGTCTGGCTGCCGAAGAAATACTGATCTCGAACCTGCTGGGGAGATACGAAATATTTGACATGGAACACCTGTCGAATCGTCGAACACTGGCATTCACCATCTAACCATAATGTCCACTTTCCACTTCTTCAGACTTTGAAGAGTCTTCTTGATTAACCCTCAAGGATCGTCGCAATTCTCTCGCCGTCTCTACACCATTCTTCAACTCCTTGCCCCTGATTGGACTCGAAGGAATCTTTCATCAAAAAGCTTCACATCACAACCTGCAAGTGAGTGAAAATATCTAACAGCACCTACAAAAGAGATCGTTAGATAAAAACGTGCCCCAGGCGTGCCAAAATTTCAACACCTGGGTCACTCTACCTTCCAAATAAGATTTCAAGTTCTCAATCCTATAAACACGCATTGGAAGGGACCCCTATATCTTAAAATGCAAAGATTCTTATCAAAATAAACGAATGTTTTTGCAATCAAAGCGGTAGTGAAAACAAAAACAAAATTATTTGACTGAATATGCATTTTATTGATTGAAAAGGTGGCTCGTAACTGAGCAATACACAGGAAGCAATCCCTAAAAAGAGGTAATTACGCACAAAAGGAAAATCTATCCTAATGGCAATGTGAACCCGTGATCTCATCGAGTTCCAACCCGGTTACAACCCATATGTCCTCAATACTTTCCGTGCTTTCCGCCTTCTGAACAAGACGCTTCCGACCGATCTCCGCCGGGGATTACCCATGTGTCATATCCAAAGTACAAACGATCATGCCAGACGCAGTTGTTCGTTTCATTCCCTCTTTTTCCTAGACCGCCCTTTCGGGTTTTCAATCCACCGGGATACCCTTTTTTGCCCAAGCCGCCCTTGTGGGGTTTTAGACTTGCCGGGTGTACAGTTTTTTCTCTTTTTATCCCTAATTTTTGCCCGAACCTTTTTCATTTTTCCTTGGTTCGCCTGGATGCCCATTTTTGCATGGACTATTTTATTCTTTTTGTCCAGCGGGTCTCTTATACGAAGTATTTTTTAACTGCGTCCACATTCACAGGGGATGGAAAATCCTCACCATCCATGGCCGTTAACAACAAGGCTCCGCCAGAGAAAACCTTCTTGACCACGAATGGACCTTCATAATTGGGTGTCCACTTGCCCCGACGATCGTTCTGAGGAGGAAGGATCCTTTTCAACACCATATCTCCCACACGGTATACACGAGGTCGTACCTTTCGGTCAAAAGCCCGCTTCATTCGCTGCTGGTACAACTGCCCATGACAAATGGGCGCCAGCCTCTTTTCCTCAATCAGGCTCAACTCTTCATACCGAGTCCTTACCCATTCCTCCTCTTCTAATTTCACGTCCATCAGGACTCTCAATGACGGAATCTGGACCTCAACCGGTAACACGGCTTCCATTCCATACACAAGCGAAAAAGGCGTTGCCCTAGTAGACGTACGTATTGAGGTTCGATACCCGTACAATGCAAACGACAACATCTCGTGCCAATCCTTATAAGTCACGACCATTTTCTGCACAATCTTCTTAATATTCTTATTAGCCGCCTCAACCGCCCCGTTCATCTTCGGACGATAAGGAGAAGAGTTGTGATGCTCGATCTTGAACTCCCGGCACAGTTCTGCCATCATCTTGTTATTGAGATTAGAACCATTATCAGTAATGATTCTTTCGGGAACCCCATATCTGCAAATGATGTCTCTTTTCAGGAACCTGGCAACAACCTGTTTCGTCACGTTTGCATAAGACGCCGCTTCCACCCACTTGGTGAAGTAATCGATAGCCACTAATATGAACCGGTGCCCATTCGAAGCCGTGGGTTCAATCTTTCCGATCATATCAATGCCCCACATAGCAAACGGCCACGGAGATGACATCAAACTCAACGGATTAGGAGGTACGTGCACCATGTCAGCATAAATCTGGCATTTATGACATTTCCGCACGAAGTTGAAACACTGAGCCTCCATCGTCATCCAATAATATCCAGCCCTTAACAACTTTTTCACCATGGCATTCCCACTGGCGTGGGTACCAAACGACCCCTCGTGCACCTCTTTCATCAATTGGCTCGCTTCTTTGTCATCGACACATCTGAGCAACACCCAAACAAAATTCCGCTTGTACAAAACCCCATCTTTGTTCAAATAGAATACCATGGCCAACCTCCTCAGAGTCTTTCGGTCCTTTTTAGACGCTCCCTCGGGATACTCTTGGGTCTCCAGGTACCGCTGGATGTCATAATACCACGGCTTTTCATCATCAAGCGCTGCTTCAACAGCAAACACATAAGTCGGTCTATCCAATCGTCCCACCTCAACATTAGGGAATTGATTCCACCACTGCACCTTAATCAAGGCGGCCAGAGTAGCCAAAGCATCTGCCAAAGGATTTTCTTCTCTCGGCACATGGTGTAATTCCATCTTGGCGAAGAACGTCAACAATCTCCTCGTATAATCTCGGTATGGAATTCAGTGAGATTGATGCGTATACCACTTCCCGTTAATCTGGTTCACAACCAAAGCTGAATCTCCATAAATGACAAGGTTCTTGATCCTCAAATCAATCGCCTCTTCGATACCCAAGATACAAGCTTCGTATTCAGCCACATTGTTGGTGCATTCAAACGTTAGCCGGGCAGCAAAGGGAATGTGGGATCCCTTCGCTGTAACCAAAACAGCACCGACTCCACTACCATTCACGTTAACGGCCCCATCAAACATCAAAATCCATTCAGATTCAGGGTCAGGCCCCTCCTCCGGGATAGGTTCCCCACAATCTTTCGATTTGAGAAACATGATGTCCTCATTGTAAGACCCCAATTTTGTCCCTAAGATCCCTCATGGCATCATAGCATTGCATAGCTTCAAGGATCATTTAAGCATCTTGCCTTCCTTTCCCCTTGGGTGGGATCTCCTGTGAGTGGTTTGAGATCACCAGGCTTACTTGCATTGTATATCATTGCTTTTCTTGTTTTAATCACTAACCAAAAGCATAAAAATATGTCATTAACATTTTGTTTTGCAGTCTAAGCAAGCACAGGTCAAGCAATTCAAGAGCATCCATTGTACAAGAGCTGATGGTATTTTTCTTGGTGTGAGGACCACATGATTATCATCTTGAGCTTATATGAGCTATGGTTCCATTTTTGAGCAAATTCCCCAAGTGGTGGAGGCTCAAAGTCATCAGGCATTGTCAAGGTCATCTAAGGACCAATAGAATCAACTGTGCAGTCTACTGAGGGCTTTGAGGTGGGGGAAGTGATTTGAAGCATCCCATTCATGTTCAAACAAGGCCTATTCATCATGTCAAACATCTATCTTGAAGATTTTGAAGTCATAGCAAAAGTTTCCCAAAATGGAAAGTGACCTGTAATTTCAAGTTTCCAAAAATGGCAAGTTTTTGATTCACATTCAACTTGACTTTCCAACATCAAAGAAGCTTCAAATGAATTTTTGGTGAACATGAAAGTTGAATATTTTTCTCTCCTCTTTTCAAAAAGTCCTATATCATGATCATCTGATAATTGGTTGAGAAGTTATGATCAAATGATCACAAAGCATGCATGGAAGTTCAACATAGCATAACTTTTGATCCAAGACTCCAAATTAGTCCACTCATTTTGCAAAATGCTTGTCATGACCAATGCTTCCCAAATCAACCATTTCCTTGCATGAGAAAAGATCACATGACCACTTGTTCATACATGTACATTTTGGAGGGAAAATTCATAATTTGAATTTGGTTGATCACATAAGACATTTAACCATTCCATTGTGTTTATTGGATGATTTAGAGTGAATTTGCACATTGCATGGCACTGTTCACGTACACATGATCACATGCTAAGCACACTTGTGTATTTTGCATTTTCACCTCATATCCCTCTAATCAAGATTAGCCAAAGCCTAATCTCAATTGCAGCATGATTAAGGGATCATATATAAGCCAAATCTTAATCACAATTGGAGGATAGCAGAATTTGGATAAAAAATTTCATTTCCCTCCCAATTTTCTCTCTCATCGAATCTCAAAATTCTTCACACAAACACCAAGTTTCTTTGTAGATTCATGATCCTGGTGTAGTTTGGAGCAAGAATCAACCATTACTTTGGCCAATTCAGTCCAGAATCGTGCAGATCCAAAGCTTGAACATGAAGATGAAGTTCTGAAATTGAGCTTGATTTGAGGATTTTCAATTGCTTCTTTGTGCATAAAGCTTCATAGCACGGTCGAGGGAGAAGATCTGGAAGGTTTGAGAGCTGTAGCGCACGAATCCAATCACTGCAAGTTCAAGTAAGCTGAAATTCGATCTTCACCATTTGCTATTTCATGTACATAAACCTGTAGATCTTTTGATGTTGATGATTCTGATAGCTTTAGATTTTGATTTGGCTGGATAATGAACATGCTATGTTGATTTAAAGTTTTGACATCAAGAATGTTTTCCTTTGATCTGTTTGATTCATGGAGAATTAGGCTAAATGAGCATGATATTCTTAATCCTTGTTGCAAGAGCTTTCTAACCATATGCATTTTATCGGATTCTGGAAATTTTGTTCATGAATCTCCGCCTGGTCAACCGGAGAAGACGGTTGAAACCGCCGTCCTCCGCCGTCTGTAAATCGTCCTAGGGTTTAGCTGACCTGGTGCTTGCGTGTGTGCCTGTTGTCCGTTCCATTGGCCAGGAGCGTTTGACCTATGCTTGCGTGTTGCTTGGACTCGCTTGCGTGGCTTGCCACGCCATTAAATGAAACGTTGCGTTTCATTCAGGCGCTCAGTGATCCGTCCAGTCGCGCGTTCGATCCCTCGCTTGCATTATTTTTAATTTCATTTGATTTTCCTCTTGAGCCTGGCATGCGTGGGTTCGATTCCCCGCTTGTGTGTTTTTTTGATTTCCAATTGCATATTCACATTTACCTGGAGCGCTTGGGTTCGATACCTGGCGCATGTTTCCTGATTTTTATTGTTTGAATATCCTCATTAACCTTCCATACATGTGTTCGAGACCTGGTGATGTGAAGTTTCTAGTTTTCATTTTTGAATTATCATTTTGTTTTCCACATTATTTCATTTTATTTCATTTTATTTCATTCAACTTTCAAAAATCATAAAAAGTAGTAGGATGATCCAATTTGATCCTAATTTTTTTCACATTCTTGTTTGGATGTCTAGTTTTTTTTAGCATTTATTTCAAGAATTGTTTGGTGCTAGATTTTAAATTGTGAATTTGTGATTGAACATGGTGCCATATTGATATGTTGCATTCATTTGATTGTAAAATGCTCATGGTTTATCCAATTGATCTGAAATTTGACATGCTTGATCTTAACATGTGATATGATTTTTGAGCTTTGGTTTGGCATTTTTATCATTTGATATCACTATTTTGGACACATGGATATATGTTGTGACAATTTGTGTCACATTTTGAGCATAGCATTTGTGCATTTTCATTTGCCTACCATTTGAGCTCTTCTGGATATAATTTTTTGCATGATGTATGTTCATAATATGTTGAGTTCACATAAAAAATTTCATGATCATTGGATGCTTTTCTGTTTTAATTTGGATTTTCTAATTTGGATGTCCAACTTTGTGCATATTGTTTGCCTTTGCATGACATGAATTGTTTGATGCTTTTACCTTATGATTTGATCTTGGTCCTTTTGAGGATATCTTATGACATGTTTGAACTTGCTTCTTGCAAAATATTGACTTCTGTTTTGGTCATTTGATTTGGTTTTGACCTATTCTTTGCACTAGTTGTTTTGTACATATCTAACTATGCTTTGTGTTTCAGGTTTGGACACTTTAGCATTGATGATTGGATTTTATCTCACCTTTTGAGATGCCAATACCTTTGATTATTAACTCTTGTTGTGTTGTAGGTCCATTTATGTGATGAACTCATTTGAGTGCTTATACTTGTGACTTACCTTGTGTATAACTGTGGATGACTGTTGTTGGTCTGTTGGTTTTCTGAATACACTATTAACTGTTTGGCTTTTGTACAGGTACATTAGTCGCTTTTAGCTTTTGCTTAGCCTTTGCTTTGGAGTGTGGTTGATACACCACTGAGGTAGTTTAGCCCTCTTACTCCATGTAGTCTGGAAGTCATGTCACCTTTTTGGCAGGCATTCGGCTGAAGTCCTCCTTATGAGGCCATGTTTGTGATTGTTTACATTTGTGCCAAAGACCTCCAAATGAGGAATGTTACTTGATAAGTCCTCCTAAGTGAAGAGGAAATTGACAGATAGAAGGGATTAGCAATCAATCCCCTGTTATTCAGTGAGTCGTTCTTTATGCTCGCACTACGTGCTGATGCTCTAGAACAAGTACCCAAGATCTTGTTTAGAGTCTGTCAAGTGGAATAGGATCCCTCATTCTGGATCCCCACACTTTCTTTATCATAAGCTCGCCCAGGCCAGGGTTAAGAGCATGAGGTCTCATCCTCATTTCCATCTTTCATCAGCTTCACCCTAACTCTCAATGTTAGTGGTTAAGAGCTTCAGCATACCCCTACAGTTTTGGCTTGTTTGTCGAGGTTGATATGACCCCTCTTGACTAAAGCCCAACCATTTGTCTGAGCCTCTTGTTTGTATACAGAGTGTGATATTTGGTTGCTTGTTTGCTTACTTGTGAACCTTTCATGTGTTTGTTTATCATGCATTCTATTTGCTTGCTTGTTTGAGGAGTTAGATGTAAGTCCATTTATTGGCATTCTATTTCCTGTTTTGTTATGTGGAGTTGGATATAAGTCCATATATTGGCATTCTATTTCCTGTTCGTTGTTTGGAGTTGGATGTAAGTCCATTGATTGGCATTCTGTTTCCATATTTTGTTATTCTCTTATGAGACTTGCTTATTGTTTATACCTTGTGTTGCCTGATTCCAAAGGAACTTACTTGGATCATCTCTATGATCTTGAGAAAGGAACTCCTATTTGTGGTTGCATCCCTTAACCCTCACCCTTTTTATGCTTAACTTTGATCCATATTTTCATCCTAAACCCAAACCAGAAAACTTTTGTGCAAACATTTGACTTGTTTTCAACATTAGAACCCTAGGCCTTATGCCTTTGATTTTCAAACTTTCTTTTCATAATACTCATTTTGAATTGAACTTTAAGTCAACTTTGACTATCTTTGTGAATATTTCTAATTGGTTAATTCAACCCACTCAATTGTCTTTTGTGGCCCTTGTCCACTTCTTAATCAAATTTTCATGCATTAGTCATAGATCTGAATTATCTTAGTGGTTGATGTAAATCTCACCGCATCCTTAGTGGTTGAATTGTAAGACTTCCCTGCTTATTATAGGGTTAACCCCTCACTAGCATGTTGAAGCTATTCCCACATGGTGGATTGTTGGTTCAGGTCGAGTTTTCTCCCTTTGATAATGAAAGACCTTAAGGCTTTTGGACCAATCAATCCATTCACTGTTTTGAAATCTTTTACCCGAACTACGGGGTTTTGATCCTTATCTTTCATGAGAAGGTACGTAGGCAATGGGTTCATCCATCCAAACACAAAAATGTAAATAAACTTGTATATTCTTCTCTCATCTCTTCAATCATGTTTGCACAAAATAATTTCATAAACAATAACCTTTTGCAACAAGCGTGAAAAGGGCTCCCTAGGAGTACCTAGGATGTTGTGGGTGCCTAACACCTTCCCATGACATAACCAACCCCCTTACCCAGATCTTTGTCTTTTACTAGTTTTGTTTGTAAAACTTTTTAGGCTTTTGTTCGCTTTCTAGCCATTCCTTTGGATAAATAGAAGTGCGGTGGCGACTCGACTTTGTATGATTTACCTTGGATCTAGTTAATATTTCCAATGGTAACGAATACACCGCTACAGAAAAGTGGCGACTCTGCTGGGGAAATACATTCTCCCTGGTGGGTTTGCCAACTTTTCACAATTGTTGTATTATATTGTTTATGACATATTTTTGTGCAATTTGGGATTACTGTATTATTTGTAATGATTGAATTGCTTGATATATCAATTGCTTGTTTGCTTGGTGATCTCTGTGAGATGAGTTCTATACCCGAACTCGAGTGCACCTTAGGATAGGAGAATGGCATAGTCTCGTTGACTTGTGTGGAGTTATTCCTTAGCAAGTTGACTTGCGAGTCCATTCACTTGGTGGAGGTCATGTTGGATCAATAATGTCACACGAGTAAGTTGTGGTTAGACATTATTCTTTCAATATAGACCTTAGAAGCCAAGGACCTTAGTTTACCAAGCCCATCTTGGCCTATTTTTAGGACGTAGTGCGGAGGTCGTTCAAATGTAAGATTTGATACGATTGTTACGCGATACTACACTCATAAGAGTCTCTCTTGAGAATATTTTTGGAATACGAGTATTCGTTCCTCCAATAATATTCGAAAGATGGGATGATGACTATGGGAACCTCTGATAGAACATGTTCGGCAGGTTTAAACCCTAGTACACTCCCTTTGGGTGGTTCTTAACCGAGACTCCATGCTCGTGACTCACAACAAACCCGTGATTCATGGTTGATCCGTTCATACATCCTTAATATCAATGGAACTTGGGTGTTGATAAGGTGTAAACCATAATCCACCAAAATGGATGATTGATATTTAGGATGGTTGAGCCGTTCATATATCGTTAATATCAATGGAACTTGGGTGTCGATAAGGTGAAAACCATAATCCACCAAAATGGATGATTGATATTAAGGATAATACGAGCCATCCCATGACCTTTGTCTGGTGTGCTTTGCTTGATCCTTGAGTGTGATTGTTGCATTCATGCATTCATGCATTCATCTGCATCCATATCATCAAATAAAAAAGAAAATTTTCAAGGAACTTAAGGGGTTTATTTGCAAAATTTTCAGACAAATGGAAAGATAAAAAAGGCATACAAAGAAGTACAGCTTCAGACAACCCGATCTGAAAGAATTAAGGAATCTGACATCCTATGTACTAGATCCCTTGGGTTTCAAAGCTCGTTTTGGGAAACTTCTTCCTCTTCTGACTACTCAGGTTGATAAAGGGTTGATGAGTACGTTGGCGCAGTTTTATGATCCTTTGTACCATTGCTTCTCTTTTCCGGACTTTCAACTATTGCCTACCCTCGAGGAGTATGCTTATCTGGTGGGTATACCGATTCTGGATCAGGTGCCGTTCAGTGGCTTGGAGAGTATTCCTACTTCTCAAGAGATAGCAGACATGTTGCACATAGATGAATCTCTGATTCGTGCTCATATGACTACCAAAGGTGGAATTCAAGGTCTCCCTTCTGAGTTCCTCATCGCTCAGGCTACCGTTTATGGGAAGGCCATGAGTGAGGATGCCTTTGAAGCCATATTTGTACTTCTCATCTATGGATTGGTATTATTCCCCAACATCGACAAATTTGTGGATGTGAACGCTATTAGGATCTTCTCTGCTCTTAATCCCGTTCCAACTCTGTTGGGTGATACCTATGTCTCTTTGCATTTGAGGAATGCAAAGGGTGGTGGCGCTATTGTGTGCTGTTTGCCTCTGTTGTATAAGTGGTTTATTTCTCACTTACCTCAGACGGTCGCTTTCAAGGAGAACAAGGGATGTCTACGGTGGTCTACGAGACTTATGTCTCTCACCAGTGACGATATCTCTTGGTATAACCGTGTATATGATGGTGTCCAGATTATCGACTCTTGTGGTGAATTCTCCAATGTGCCTCTTCTTGGTACATGTGGCGGGATTAGCTACAACCCTGTGTTAGCACGTCGTCAGCTTGGGTTCCCCCTAAAGGATAAACCTAATAACATTCTGTTAGAAGGTGTGTTCTTTCAGGAGGGTAAAGATCCCCAAGGCTTGAAAGGCAGAATGGTTCGCGCTTGGCGCAAGATCCATAAGAAAGGCAGGAATGAGTTGGGTCCTAAGAATTGCACTGCTTTGGAGCCATACACTGCTTGGGTAAGGAAGAGAGCATCTTAGTATCTCATGCCTTACAACTATCCGAGACCTACACCTTTGGTTGTGGCTGGGCCTTCAACCCTTCCTAACCAAGGAGTAGAGGAGTTGAGAGATGAAGACCTTTTACGTGCCTGGATCCGTGAAAGAGAAGAGTTGCTTCAATAGATTAAGGAGAAAGACGCTCTGATCGAGTTCCTCGAGCATCAGGTCATTGATGATCCTGACGATGCTTGGACTTCTCTACTTCCTCAGTTTTCCAAGTTTTGGAAAAGGAGGTATGACCGACTCGCCAAAGAGAAAGCAGATATGGAGGCAGCCTATGAGAGAGAAGTTAAGAGGCTTCGCGTAGCTTATCTTCCGGTGTCCCGAGCTTCTAGGGATCCATAGGATGATCATTTTCCTTTTCTCTTGTAATATGATTGACAATGTTGTACTTCTTTTCTCAGATATATTTGATGAGATATTTCCATATGCAAACAAAATGCTTAATATTTCAAAATTTGCAAATAATACCCTAAAGGTTCCTTTGAAATAAAGAAACAAATCATATGCACAAGCATTTCATGCATCATATGCATAAGCAGGTGTTGTTCTCAGCCTCTGGTCTTGTGGTCTAACTCTGTGCTCTTCATTTATTTTGAAGACAAGCTGACTCACCGGTACTACACCAGAGCCAACTCTTCCAGATTAATGGATCATCTAGAGCAAGAGAACCGTGAGCTCAAGGAGGAAGTCGCCAGACTGGGTGCTTTGATGGAATCGTTTTTGGCTGCTCAGAGCCAGTCGTCTCCAACACCTTCAACTCCTCCCCAGAGGACAGTCATCTCTGAGATTGTTTCCTCTACTGTGCCTGCTGCCAGTGCCCATTTTGTGCCAATAGCCATGTCGTCCGGGTTTCCGTGAGGGATGCCTCCCAGCTTTATGCCTGATATTCCCGCTCCGACTTTTGCTTCTATGTCGGCATCTAGCCCGGTCCTTGCTGTTCCTCCTCCTGTCGTGCATACCGTGCCTAGGGTAGACGACACCATCTATCATTCTGAGCCGTCTGAGGGCCTAGATGTTAATGAGAAGATGGATGCGATGAATGATCAGTTTCTTGAACTCCGCAAGGAATTGAAGAATCTTCGAGGAAAGGATCTCTTCGGCAAATCTGCTGCCGAGCTTTGTTTGGTTCCTGATGTTAAAATTCCTGTGAAATTCAAGGTCCCTGACTTTGAGAAATACAAGGGGAACACTTGCCCTCTCAGCCACCTGGTCATGTATGCCAGGAAAATGTCAACTCAAACAGATAATGATCAGCTACTCATCCATTACTTCCAGGACAGTCTGTCCGGTGCTGCACTGCGTTGGTATATGAGTTTGGACAGTGCGAACATCCGTTCCTTCAATGATCTTGGCGAAGCCTTCGTCAAGCAGTACAAGTACAACGTGGATATGGCTCCCGATCGGGATCAGTTGCGGACCATGTCCCAGAAGGACAAGGAGACGTTCAAAGAGTACGCCCAGAGGTGGCGAGAGTTGGCAGCTCAGATTGTGCCTCCGCTAGAGGAGAAAGAAATGACCAAGATCTTTCTGAAGACCTTGAGCTCATTCTATTACGAGCGGATGATTGCTAGTGCTCCTTCGGACTTCACCGAGATGGTGAACATGGGGATGCGTCTAGAGGAGGGAGTCCGAGAAGGACGGCTAACCAAAGATGAAGGCTCTTCTACCAAATGATATGGGGCGTTTGCGAAGAAGAAAGATGGAGAGGCACATGCTGTACAATCCCATGTGAAATCCAGAAGACCCTCTGTGAAGAGGAAGCCCGTGCATCCAGCCGGTAATCATCATCAGGTGGCTCATATAGCACCTGTCTTCAGGGATAATCAACAGTATCATCAGCACAGTAATAATCAACAACCACATCAGCAATATCAGTAACAGCATCATCCTCAACAGCAGGTCTACCAGCCTCACAATAGTAATCAAGCCAGTACACGTTATGAAAGGAAGAAGATCACTTTCGATCCGATTCCAATATCATATGCAGAACTGTATCCCTCTTTGATAGAGCGGAAATTGATTACTCCAAGAGACCCACTGGTTATACCTGTTAACCCTCAGTGGTGGTATAAGCCTGAGTTGCATTGTGTTTACCACTCGGGTGCTCCCGAACATGATGTGGAGAACTGCTTTCCGTTGAAGACTAAGGTTCAAGACCTTATGAGGTGCGGTATTTTGAGCTTTGAGGACTCAGGTCCTAATGTTAAGAAGAACCCATTGCCCGAGCATGGGAAATCAGTTAACATGGTCCAGGGTTGCCCTGGCAAGTACAAGGTCAAATATGTTAGCCATATTCGACAGTCATTGGTCGAGTTGCATCGTTTGCTGTGTGATTACAGTCATCTGGAGCACGACCATGATAAATGCCGAATCTGCTCTGTTAACCGCTTGGGTTGTCGCCAAGTGCGCAAAGATCTTCAGGAATTGCTGGATGAAGGGACCATTGAGATCCTTCAGAACAGGAATGTTGGCGAAGATGAACCTGGGTCAATGTGATTTCTCTGGTGTTTCGAGTGCCCGAACCTGTTATCATTAAATATGATGGTAGCAAGCAGAAGGTTTCTCCTGCCTTGATTATCAAACCTGTCGGTCCTGTGCCTGATTCTTCTGACAAGGCAATCCCATTCCGATACAATGTTGTTGCTGTGGAAGATGGGAAAGAGGTGACTCTGCCGTCCTCCTCTGTTGTGAGCATTACTGATGTCAGTGGGTTGACCCGTAGCGGTCGTGTATTTTCAGCACCCCCGAAGCCTCAAGTTGTTGCTGATTCTGTTGAGCATCTGGTTGGGAATGCATTGAATTCTCCGAACCCGACACTTGTTGTTAAACCCTCCTCGGTACAAAAGACTCCTACTTCTGTTGGCCCTAGCGGAAATTTGAAAGAAGACTGTGATGAGATGCTGAAGCTCATCAAGAAGAGTGAGTACAGTGTTGTAGACCAGCTTCTACAAACACCATCCAAGATCTCCGTGCTATCGTTACTTCTGAATTCATAACCGCATAAAGAGGCTCTGCAGAAAGTCTTGGATGTGGTATATGTTGATCACGATGTCACAATAGAATAGTTTGATAGCATTGTTGCAAACATTACTGCTTGTAACACTTTGAGTTTCTGTGACTCTGATCTCCCTGAGGAGGGAAGAGACCACAACCTGGCATTACACATTTCCTTAAATTGCAAAGACGACGCCATGTCCAACGTGCTCGTGGACACTGGGTCATCCCTGAATGTATTTCCAAAATCCACTCTCTCCAGATTGTCATTTCAAGGGCCTCCCATGAGGCAGAGTGGAGTTGTTGTGAAAGCTTTTGATGGGTCGCGTAAGACCGTGATTGGGGAAGTTGATCTCCCAATCAAGATTGGACCAAGTGATTTCCAAATTACCTTCCAGGTTATGGATATCCACCCATCTTATAGTTGTCTCCTAGGCAGACCATGGATTCACGAGGCTGGCGCCGTGACATCCACCCTACACCAGAAGCTGAAATTCGTAAAGAATAAGAAACTGGTTGTGGTAGGGGGAGAAAAGGCTCTCCTGGTTAGCCACTTGTCTTCCTTCTCATACATAGATGCTGAGGATGAAGTTGGAACGCCTTTCCAAGCTTTATCTATAGCTGAGCCTGTTGAGAAGAGAACTCATTCATTTGCTTCCTATCGAGATGCGAAACTGGCCATTGAATGTGGTGCAGTTGCTGGTCTAGGAAAAATGATTGAGCTTGAAGACAACAAGTCTCGGGCTGGCATTGGATTTTCTTCTGGGGTCTTCAACGAGAAAGGGTTGTTCAAGAGTGGAGGTTTCATCCACATCGGTCAGAGTGAAGATGTTGTTGCTGTCTTGGAAGAAGATGCAGAGGATTCTGACAATTTTGTCATCCCTGGAGGGATCTGCAATAGTTGGGTCGTTGTGGATGTTCCTACAGTTATCCATAAATCAAAGTAATAATCACTTTGTTTAAAAACCCTTCTCCCATGCCAAAAGGAGAAGTGATGACATTGTTGGCAACATTTAATACAATGATATTTTCATTCAATAAATTCATATTAAATGTTTGTTTTTCCAATGATTTTCCATTTTTGCTTTTTGCATGAAATTGGTGATCACAAAAAACCCTAAAAACAAGAATAAAAACAATCTTTTCATCTGCATAATGATTGTCTTGTTTGATTTCTAAAAAGCTTTTCATATCCAAAATCATTATGCAGGTTGATTTCTAAACCCATTGAACATAATGATCCAACACCATCTCCCAATTTTGAATTCCCTGTATTCGAGGCAGAGGAAGATGATGTTGAAGAGATTCCTGATGAGATTACCCGTCTTCTTGAGCACGAAGAGAAAATCATTCAGCCGCATCTCGAGAATCTGGAAACAGTCAACTTGGGGTCTGAAGATTGTGTTCGAATGGTGAAGATTAGGGCACTCCTTGAAGAGTCTGTTAAGAAGGGGTTGATCGAATTGCTACGAGAATATTCCGATATCTTCGCTTGGTCGTATGAAGACATGTCGGGTCTAGATACAGATATTGTGCAACATTTCCTGTCTTTGAAGCCTGAGTGCGTGCCTGTGAAGCAGAAGCTCAGAAGAACTCATCCTGATATGGCAGTGAAGATCAAAGAGGAAGTTCAGAAGCAAATTGATACGGGGTTTCTGGTGACTTCTACGTATCCTCAATGGGTGGCCAATATTGTGCCCGTGCCCAAGAAAGACGGAAAAGTCCGGATGTGTGTGGATTACCGTGATTTGAATAAAGCTAGTCTGAAAGATGATTTTCCTCTACCACACATTGACATGTTGGTAGACAATACAGCTAAATTCAATATCTTCTCATTTATGGACGGATTTTCCGGATATAATCAGATCAAAATGGCACCCGAGGATATGGAGAAGACAACATTCATCACACCTTGGGGAACATTTTGTTATCGAGTGATGCCCTTCGGTTTGAAGAACGCCGGAGCCACGTATCAACGAGCTATGACTACCTTGTTCCATGATATGATGCACAAGGAGATTGAGGTCTATGTTGATGATATGATTGCTAAGTCACGAACGGAAGTTGAACATGTAGAGCATTTGTTGAAGCTTTTTCAGCGCTTGAGGAAGTTCAAGCTTCGTCTGAATCCAAACAAATGTACATTTGGAGTCCGTTCTGGCAAGTTATTGGGCTTTATTATCAGCGAAAGAGGTATTGAGGTTGATCCTGCAAAGGTGAAAGCAATACAAGAGATGCCTGCGCCCAAAACTGAGAAGCAAGTTCGAGGTTTTCTTGGCCACTTGAACTACATTTCCAGATTTATATCCCACATGACTGCCACATGTGCGCCGATATTCAAGCTCCTCCGGAAAGATCAGTCTCATGATTGGATCGAGGATTGCCAGAAAGCTTTCGACAGTATCAAAGAGTATCTGTCTGAACCTCCGATCCTGTCTCCGCCTGTGGAAGGAAGACCTTTGATCATGTATCTGACAGTTCTTGAAGACTCAATGGGTTGTGTCCTTGGTCAGCAAGACGAATTCGGAAAGAAAGAGTATGTTATTTACTACCTGAGTAAGAAGTTCACTGATTGTGAGTCTCGATACTCAATGCTTGAGAAGACATGATGTGCTTTGGCTTGGTCCGCTAAGCGTTTACGCCAGTATATGATAAATCATACAACTTGGTTGATATCCAGAATGGATCTGATCAAGTATATCTTTGAGAAGCCTGCTTAACCGGGAGGATTGGCCGTTGGCAGATGTTGTTATCTGAGTATGATATCGAGTATCGAGCTCAGAAAGCTATTAAAGGTAGTATCTTGGCTGACCACTTGGCACATCAGCCGATTGAAGATCATCAGTCTGTTCAATACCACTTCCCAGACGAGGAGATTCTGTATTTGAAAATGAAAGATTATGATGAGCCTACACTCGATGAAGGGCCAGAGCCTGGTTCCAGATGGAGTATGGTATTTGATGGCGTTGTAAATCAGTATGGAAATGGTATTGGGGCAGTAATCATTACTCCTCAAGGCACACATATTCCTTTTACAACAAGGATAACTTTCAAATGCACGAATAATATGGCTGAGTACGAGGCCTGCATTATGGGATTAGAAGAATGCATTGATTTGAGGATCAAGCATCTCGATGTTTACGGTGATTCGGCCCTCGTTGTCAATCAGATCAAGGGTGAATGGGAAACGAATCAGTCTGGTCTTATTCCATACAGAGATTATGTGAGGAGGATTTCAACGTTCTTTACAGAAGTTGACTTTCATCATATTCCTCGAGAGGATAATCGAATGGCAGACGCTCTTGCTACGCTTACTTCAATGATTGTAGTCAAGTATTGGAATGAAGTTCCCAATATCACCGTGATGCGCTTGGATAGACCAGCTCACGTGTTTGCAGTTGAAGAAGTACAAGATGATAAGCCATGGTATCATGACATCAAGTGTTTCCTCCAGAACCAGATTTACCCGCCTGGGGCATCTGTGAAAGATAGGAAAACTTTGAGAAGATTGTCAGGAAGTTTCTACCTTAATGGTGAAGTGCTGTATAAGAGAAATTTTGACATGGTTCTGCTCAGATGCGTGGATAGACACGAAGCAGACCTGTTGATGACTGAGGTCCATGAGGGTTCATTTGGTACTCATTCCAATGGACATGCCATGGCTAGAAAGATGTTGAGAGCAGGCTACTATTGGCTGACAATGGAGTCTGACTGCTGCAAATACGTGAAGAAATGCCATAAGTGTCAGATTTATGCGGATAAGATTCATATTCCTCCGACACTTCTGAATGTGATTTCATCACCATGGCCTTTCTCTATGTGGGGAATTGACATGATTGGCATGATTGAACCGAAAGCGTCCAACGGACATAGGTTTATTCTCGTAGCAATTGATTACTTCACCAAATGGGTTGAAGCCGCATCATATGCGAATGTGACCAGGCAGGTGGTCGTGAAGTTTATCAAGAATCAGCTTATATGCCGTTGTGGTGTGCCAGATAAGATCATTACTGATAATGGATCTAATCTGAATAACAAGATGATGGAAGAGCTGTGCAGTGAGTTCAAGATTGCACACCATAATTCTTCTCCTTACAGACCCAAGATGAATGGGGTTGTTGAAGCTGCTAACAAGAATATCAAGAAGATTATCCAGAAGATGGTTGTTACTGTAAGACCCCAATTTTGGGCCCTAAGATCCCTCATGGCCCATATCATTCATATCATAACCTCAAGGATCATTGCATGCCTTTGTCCCCTCCTAGTGGGTAGATTGCCTTGTGGGTTTGTTTCTTGATCACCAAGCATACTTTGCATTTGTATATCTTTGCTTTCATATGTTTATCATTCAAAAAGTACAAAAATATTGTCTGTTTAACCTTGTTGCTTGCAGTTGAAGCAATCATCAGCAATTAGGTCAAAGATGGTCAACAGTCAGTCAAAGCAATGGATGATGGCCATTCTTGCAGAATTTGGGCATCATGATTATTAATCAAAGGTTCACACATCTTGTGACATCATTCGAGGTCAAGTTCTCAAGAAATTAGGGTTTGGAATTCATCAGAAGTGGTTCAATCAGTCCAAAACCCTAGAAAAGTCAACAGACAGTCAACCTTGGTCAACAGTTGATTTAATCAGAGATTTGATGGATAGAATTGATTTGAAGAAGTTCATTCACGCTTGTATAAGCCTCATCTATCATGTTCAACCTCATCATGGAAGAAAATCAAGTCAATCAGAAAATTTTCCAGAAATAGAAAGTGGACCTGTAATTTCAACTGCCAAAAATGGAAACTTCTTGATCTTAAACTTACATCATGATACAAGCTTCAAATGAATTTTTGCCCAACATGAAAGTTGAAGATCTTGTCTTCCCATTTTCAAAAAGTCCTAGAACATCAAAATCCCATGTGTGGTTGTCAAGATATGATCAAATCATTTTCACCAAATTTTGAACTTCAACAAGCCATAACTCTCAAACCATAAGGCCAAATTTGGTGGGGTTTTTTTCCTACACATCACATTTTTCATCCTCTTTCCAAAAATATAAATTTCATGATCTAAAACCCTACCATTCAAAATGGCATTTTTGGACCAATTCCTTTAAAATTCAAAGTTTGACCCAAGTTTGACTTTTTGCTTCTTTGATTTTTTCTTGACTTGGCCAATTGGGAAATGTTTAAAACCATATTTGAGACATGTTCCAAGTTTGAATTCATGATCATATCACCATTATACCACCATTCTAGATCAAAATGCAAAATGGACAAAATTGGCAATTGGCTTCATTTGAACAAATCAGGTACAGCATGCTAGTACAGAATAAAAACAGCACAAACATACAGTCTGTACAGCCTGTGCCCAGCCCAAATTCTCAGCAAAACACACACCTCCATTTCATTTGGACATAATTAGCAAAAATGCAAATGAGTGCATTTACACTAAACAAGCTTACCATTTAATTAAGGGATGTTAAACAGGTGATATATAAAGGTTTTTCTGTCCAAACAAACCCTAGAAGCTGCAGCCTACCATACAGAATACACACACTCTCATCTGGGATTTTTTGGCCAAAACAAAATTCTGCAAACACCCTTTGAGAAACCCGAGCCTCCACTTGGTTTCCTTCATCTGAGCACCATTTAGAGCTTCTTTTCAAGCAAAGAACATCAACTGTAATGGTAGCTTCATGTCTTGTTCTTCAAAGCACACAATAATGGCAGTTGGAGTTACTGAGCGTTCCAAGCATTTTTGAACCTACCTTCTTCAGCATCCATCACTACAAAGCATAAGCATCACCTGTTTGCACCTGAATCATCCAATACACCACTGTTTCAACAATTTCTTCGAAACCAAGTGCTTTAGTTGCTTAAGTTCTTTGAACTTGCTTGCTTGCTTTGCTTTTTAGCATTTGCTTTGAGGTATAATTACTTCTTCTTCATGTAGTCTGGAGACCCGGTCTGTTATTTGACCGGGCAAACTGTCTGAAGTCCTCCTTAAGAGGCAATGCCTGTGTTTGTTTATATTTTGTCCTAAGCAGGAAAAGTCCTTCAAGTAAGGCAATTGGTGGAAGGTAGGGATAAGCAATCTATCCCCCACTATTCAGTGTGTCCTCTCTTTGCTCCCAGTACCTGGTTGAAGCAATGAGATAAATACCCAAGATCTAATCGAGTCAATAATGTGGAGAGAGTTCCTACTTTCTGAACTCCCACACTTTCTTTGATGCTCTCTCTGATATGAGATAGAAGCAATGAGGCACACCCCTCATCTCCTTTTCATCTGCTTCACCTGAGTCCCTCAATGGCCAGGTTAAGAGCGAACTTTCACCTATTACAGTGGACTTTCAAAGTCAAACCCTCTTGTGTGAGCCCCCATTGTTTGGCTATAGAGTGTGCTGTTTGATATTCATTGATTGATTGATTGCTTCATGTGCATTTGCTTGCCTGTATGCTATGCATTTATCATCATCATCAATTGCCATTAGTACATGATCATCTCATTTGCTTTTGTGATGCTATCATTGTTGTTTGCCTATTGAGGACAATTGTAAGTCCATTGCTTTGGCATTTGCTCCTGTGATATGGAAGGATAGAGTGTAAGACCTCATTGGTCACTCATATCTTCTGTTTATCTGTGTGTATGTGAGGATACAGTTATAAGTCCCTGTAAGTTGGCATCTGTCATCCTGTGATCATAGTTTGTCTTATCTGTTTGTATGTGAGGTTGCAGTTATAAGTCCCTGTAAGTTGGCATCTGCTTTCCTGTGATCATAGTTTGTTCACCTGTTTGTGTGAGAGGTTGCAATTATAAGTCCCTGTAAGTTGGCATTTGCATTCCTGTGATCATATTGTTGCCTTTGTTCTTGTATGTGAGGATCCATTGTAAGTCCCTGTGATGTGGCATTGGATTTCCTGTGAGCATACTGTGGAGTTAACCTAAGTCCAGATAGATTGGCAGTTAATTTCCATAGTTCATCTTTATTTTTCTTTTGAGGAGATTAGTGTAAGTCCATTGAGTGGCATCTGATATCCTGTTCTGTTTTAGGAGACTGGTGTAAATCCATCTATTGGTATCCGGTATCCGCCTTTTATTTCCTTTACCTGTGGAGATTAGTGTAAGCCCATTGAGTGGCATCTGACATCCCATTTTGTTTTAGGAGATTGGTATAAGACCAGTGATTGGCATCCGATATCCGCTTTTGCTTGCTTTGCTCGTTTGTTATTATTAATTGCTATTCCAAAGGACACACTTGAATCATCTCCCATATGATCTCAAGAAGTGAACCTTCTAAGAAGTTTTACTATTCCATCCTTCATCCATTCATCATTCATTATGTCCTAAACCTTTTCACACTTTACTTTTCAAATTTTGACATAAGTATTGTGCAAACATCTTCATGTTTTTCTAACTAAAAACCTGGACTCAAGTCCTTGACTTTTTTTCAAAACTCCATTTCATAATACTTATTTGAATTAACCTTAATCATACTTTGACTCCATTTTCATAATCATAATCAGTAACTCCACTCATTCACTTGTTTTGGCTTTGTCCATTAATCTTTTCATACATGAGCTATAGGTTTGATTTATCTTAGTGGTTGATGTTAATCTCACCTTCTGTCTTTAGTGATTGAATTGTAAGCCTTCCTCGCCTATTATAGGGTTAACCCCTCTCTGGCAAGTTGAAGCTGTTCTCACATGGTGGACGTTGTTGTCTGTATAAGGTTGAGTTTTCTCCCGTGGATAACGTAAGACCTAGGGTTTGTGTTTAAAATTGAACCTAACCCACTTTTGGAAATCTTTTAGCCGAACTACGGCGTTCTGATCCTTACCTTTGATGGAAGGTACGTAGGCAACGGGTTCATCCGTTCGAACCCAATAATAATAAAAATGTATATTCTTTTCTCACCATCCCAATCATGTTTGCACAATACTTTTGTCATAACAAATAATAATTTAGTACAACAAGTGTGAAAAGGGCTCCCTAGGAGTACCTAGGACGTAGTGGGTGCCTAACACCTTCCCATTGCGTAATTTACCCCTTACCCAGAATCTCTGATCTTTTTATTAGTTTTCTACGTGTAAAACTTCTTAGGCTTTTGTTCGCTTTTTAGCCAATCCTTTGGATAAATAAAAGTGCGGTGGCGACTCGAAATATTTCAATGTATCTCATAGCTTATGGTTTAATCGATAGATCATATAGCGACGAATACACCGCTACAGAAAAGTGGCGACTCTGCTGGGGATCGAACCCAGAATCTCTGGTTGTATTGCCTACTTTTCACCCTTGTTGTGATATATTGTTATTCTTTATCTGACATATTTTTGTACAATTTGGGATGAATGTATTGATTGTAATGTGTGAATTGCTTGATATACATTTGCTGTTTGCTTTGGTGATCTGTGAGATGAGTTCTATACCCGAACTCGAGTGCACTCTAGGATAGGAGAATGGCATAGTCTTGTCGACTGGTGTGGAGTAGTCCTTAGCCAGTTGACTTGCGAGTCCATTCACTTGGTGGAGGTCATGTTGAACTAATAATGTCACACAAGTTATTTGTGGTTAGACATTATTCTTTCAATCATGTTCCGCAGAAGCCAAGGACCTTAGTTTACCAAACCCATCTTGGCCTATTTTTAGGACCGTAGTGCGGAGGTCGTTCAGATGTCAGTTCTGATACGATTGTTACGCGATACTACACTCATAAGAGTTTCTCTTGAGAATATTCTTGGAATACGAGTATTCGTTCCTCCGATAATATTCGAAAGATGGAACGATGACTATGGGAACCTCTGATAGAACATGTCTGGCAGGTTTAAACCCTAGTACACTCCCTTTGGGTGGTTCTTAACCGAGACTCCATGCTCGTGACTCTCAACAAACCCGTGATTCGTGGTTGAGTCGTTCAAACATTGTTAATATCAATGGATCCCGGATCAGGTGTAAAACCTAAAATCCATCAAAGCGGCTGGTTGATATTAGGAATGTTTGAACCGGTTCATGTACCGTTAATATCAATGGAACTTGGGTGTCGATAAGGTGAAAACCTAAATCCACCAAAATGGATGATTGATATTAGGGATACATAGAGCTTTCCCACGACCTTTGTTTGGTGTGCTTTGCTTGATCCTTGAGTGTGTTTGTTGCATTCATGCATTCACGCATTCATCCGCATTCATGTCATCAAAAGAGAAAATTTTCAAGGAACTTAAAGGGTTATTTGCAAAATTTTCAGACATGGAAAGACCGAAAAGGCATACAAAGAAGTACAGCTTTAAGCAGCCCGATGTAAAAGAGTTAAGGAATCTGACATCGTATGTATTAGATCCCTTGGGTTTCAAGGCTCGATATGGGAAGCTTCTGCCGTTGCTGACTACTCAAGTGGATGAGGGATTGATGAGCACTCTTGCTCAGTTCTATGATCCGCTCTATCATTGCTTCTTATTTCCGGACTTCCAGTTGTTGCCGACTTTGGAGGAATACTCTCACCTTATTGGGATTCCTATTCTGGATCAAGTGCCATTCAGTGGCTTAGAGGGTATTCCATCTGCTCGAGAGATTTCCAGCTTGTTGCACATAGATGAAGATCTGATTAGAGCTAATCTGACTACCAAAGGCGGAATTCAGGGTTTTCCTTCCGAGTTCCTCATTGCCCAAGCTACCTTTTATGGGAAGGCCATGAGTGAGGATGCCTTTGAGGCTCTATTTGTGTTACTTATCTATGGATTGGTGCTGTTTCCCAACTTTGACAAGTTCGTCGACATGAATGCCATTAGGATCTTTTCAGTTCTTAATCCAGTTCCGACCTTGTTGGGTGATGCATATGTTTCCTTGCATCTGAGGAATATGAAGAATGGAGGAGTTATTGTCTGCTGTTTACCCCTGCTGTACAAGTGGTTTATTTCGCACTTGCCGCAGACAGTTGCTTTCAAGGAGAACAAGGGATGTCTACGGTGGTCTCAGAGACTCATGTCTCTCACCAATGATGATATCACCTGGTATGATCGCGTGTATGATACCGTCCAGATCATCAATTCTTGTGGTGAATTCCCCAATGTGCCTCTTCTTGGTACATGTGGTGGGATTACCTACAACCCTACGCTCGCACGTCGTCAGCTTGGGTTCCCCCTAAAGGATAAGCCCCATAACATTCTGTTAGAAGGTGTGTTCTTTCAGGAGGGTAAAGATCCCCAAGGCCTGAAAGCCAGATTTGTCCGCGCTTGGCGCAATATTCGCATAAAGAGTAGGAATGAATTGGGTCCAAAGAATTGCATTGCTTTGGAGCCATACACCTCTTGGGTCAGACAGAGGGCTGCTACCTATCTGATGCCATATGATCATCCAAGACCTACACTGTTGGATGTGGCTGGGCCTTCAACCCTCCCTACCCAACGTGTAGAGGAGTTGAGAGAAGAAGACCTTTCGCGTGTCTGGATCCGCGAGAGAGAGGAATTGCTGCAGCAGCTCAAGGAGAAAGATGATATGATTGAATTTCTCGAGCACCGAGTGATCGACGATCCGAACGACACTTGGACTTCTCTGCTTCCTCAGTCCTCCAAATTCTGGAAAAGGAAGTATGATCAACTTGCAAAAGAGAAGGCTGATATGGAGGCTGCCTATGAGAGAGAGATCAAGAAGTTGTACACTTCTCGTCTTCCAGCATCCCGAGCTGTTAGGGATCCGTAGGATGTCATTTACCTTTTCTCTTTGTAATGTTTAAAAGAATGCTGTACTTCTTTGTCTTAATATTTTGAATGAAATATTTTCCATGAGCAATCAAAATGTTTAAATATTCGAAATATTGCAAAAGAATACCCTAAGGGTTCCTTGAAAATTAAAACATTTGCACAAAGCATTTCATGCATCATTCCTGCATAAACAGGTACCCATTTTTCTGGTCTTCCGGTTCTAACACCTGCTCTTCATTTATTTTGAAGACAAGCTGACTCACCGGTATTATACAAGGGTCAACTCTGCAAGGATCATGGAGCAGTTGGAACAAGAGAACCAGAGTTTGAGAGATGAAGTCGCCAGACTTGGCGCTCTGATGGAGCAGCTCCTTGCTGCCCAGAATCAGCCTGCTCCTCAACAACCAGCAACTCCGGTTCAGCGGACAGTTATATCAGAGGTAGCTACTTCATCGGTGCCTGTCAGTGCCCAGCAACCAAATGCCATGCCTCCCGGTTTTCCTTGGGGGATGCCTCCTGGCTTCATGCCCGATCTGCCAGCTCCAACATTCGCTCAAATGCCGGCATCTAGCCCGGTCCCTATTCCTGTTCCTCCTGTCGTGCATACCATGCCTAGGGTAGACGACACCATTTATCACTCTGAAGCGTCTGAAGGCTCAGATGTTCATGAGAAAATGGATGCAATGAACGATCAATTCCTTGAGCTGAGAAAGGAATTGAGAACTCTTAGAGGCAAAGATCTCTTCGGCAAGTCAGCAGCCGAACTTTGTCTAGTTCCCGGTGTTAAAATACCTGTTAAGTTCAAGGTCCCGGACTTTGAAAAATATAAAGGGAACACTTGTCCTTTGGCACACTTGGTCATGTATGCCAGAAAGATGTCCACGCAAACAGACAACGATCAACTTTTGATCCACTACTTTCAAGACAGCTTGTCTGGTGCTGCTCTCCGTTGGTACATGAGCCTGGACAGTGTCAACATCCGCTCTTTCAATGATCTTGGCGAAGCTTTCGTCAAGCAATATAAATACAACGTTGACATGGCGCCTGACAGAGATCAACTCAGGTCTATGTCACAAAAGGACAAAGAAACGTTCAAGGAGTACGCCCAGAGATGGCGTGAGCTGGCAGCTCAAATTACTCCACCATTAGAAGAGAAAGAGATGACCAAGATCTTTCTGAAGACTCTTGGGTCATTTTATTATGAGAGAATGGTGGCCAGCGCTCCCTCTGATTTCACCGAGATGGTGAACATGGGGATGCGTCTTGAAGAAGGTGTCCGCGAAGGACGGTTGTCTAAAGATGATGGTTCTTCCTCTAAGCGGTATGGAGCGTTTAAGAGGAAAGAAGGAGAAGCTCATGCTGTGCAGTCTCAGCCCAAACATCGAAGACCCTCTGTTCAGAGGAAGCCTGCACATCGTGCCGGACATCAGCATCAGGTGGCTAGTGTAGCGCCTGTATTCAAGGATAATGCTCAACAGTATCAGCATCAGCAGCAATATCCACAACCGCAATACCAGCAACAGCAACGTCCACAGCAACAGGCTTACCAGCCTCGTGGAAGTACAACCAATCAAGCAAATGTGAACTATGATAGGAAGAAGGTCAGCTTCGACCCTATTCCGATGACATATACAGAGCTTTATCCCTCCTTGTTGGAGAGGAAATTGGTTTTTCCCAGGGATCCTCCCGCTATTCCTGCCAATCCGCAATGGTGGTACAAACCAGACCAGCATTGTGTCTATCATTCCGGTGCTCCGGGCCACAACGTTGAGAACTGTTTCCCGCTGAAGAATAAGGTTCAAGACCTCATGAGAAGCGGAATTCTGAGTTTTGAGGACTCCAATCCGAATGTCACCAGGAACCCATTGCCTTCGCATGGGAAATCCGTGAATGTGATTCAGGAAGACCTTGGGAAGTACAAGGTGAAGTACGTCAGTCATATCCGGCAGTCATTGGTTGATTTACATAAGATGCTGTGTCAGCACAGCTATTTGAAGCATAACCATGACCAGTGCCGCGTCTGCTCGGTCAATCGTTTGGGTTGTGACCAGGTTCGCCGTGAACTTCAAATGTTGTTGAATGAAGGTACCATTGAGATTCTTCAGAATCGCAATGTGGATACAATTGAACCCGAAGTGAGTGTTATCTCCCCGGTGTTCAAATTGCCTGAGCCAGTTGTTATTCGCTATAATAGCAACAAGCCCAAAGCTTCACCTTCTTTGATTATCAAGCCAGCCGGCCCTGTGCCGTATTCATCTGATAAAGCTGTACCTTTCAGATACAATCCTGTTGCTGTCCAGGATGGGGTTGAAGTACCTTTGCCTTCCACTTCCGTGACCACTATCGCTGATGTTAGTGGATTGACCCGCAGTGGTCGTGTGTTTTCCGCACCTGCCAAAGCTCCTGCTGTTTCTTCTGAATCTGTTGAGCGCCCTGTAGGGAATGCTGTGAATGTTCAGAATCTGGCACTTGATGTCGCCAAACCCTCCTCGTCTGTACAAAAGACTCCTGTTTCTTCAGATGGCCCGAGTGGCATTGTTGATGAAGAATCTGATGAGATGCTGAGGCTCATCAGAAAGAGCGAGTATAATATTGTAGACCAGCTTCTACATACGCCCTCCAAGATTTCCATTCTTTCTCTATTGCTGAATTCAGAACCCCATCGGGAATCTCTGCAGAAAGTATTGGACCTGGCGTACGTTGACCACGACGTCACCTTGGAACAATTTGATAGCATTGTTGCAAACATTACCGCTTGCAACACTCTGAGCTTTTGTGACGCTGATCTCCCCGAGGAGGGAAGAGACCACAACATGGCTTTACATATATCTATGAATTGCAAATCTGATGCAATGTCCAATGTGTTGGTGGACACTGGATCGTCTCTGAATGTATTGCCAAAATCCACACTCTCTCGTCTGTCATATCAAGGTCCTCCTATGAGGCAGAGTGGGGTTGTTGTAAAAGCTTTTGATGGGTCGCGTAAGACCGTGATTGGGGAAGTGGATCTCCCAATCAAGATTGGACCAAGTGATTTCCAGATCACTTTTCAAGTAATGGATATTCACCCATCATACAGCTGTCTCTTGGGCAGACCATGGATTCACGAGGCTGGCGCCGTGACATCCACCCTACACCAAAAGCTGAAGTTTGTGAAAAACAAGAAATTGGTTGTAGTAGGGGGAGAAAAGGCTCTCCTGGTCAGTAATTTATCTTCTTTCTCGTACATTGATGCAGAGGATGAAATTGGAACTCAGTTCCAAGCTTTATCTATTGATAAACCAATCGAGAAGAAGTCTCCTTCATTCACTTCCTACCGAGATGCTAAACTGGCCATTGAATGTGGTGCAGTTGCTGGATTAGGGAAAGTGCTTGAACTTGAAGATAATCGATCCCGGGCTGGCATTGGCTTTGGTTCTGGGGCATGCAACGAGCAAGGTCTGTTCACCAGTGGAGGATTCATCCATGCTGATCAACCTGCTGAAGAGGAAGCTGCTGCTATCATTGAAGAAGAAGATGCAGAAGATTTGAACAATTTTGTTATTCCTGGTGGTGTCTGCCACAATTGGGTCGCTGTGGATGTTCCTACAGTTATCCATAGATCAGAGTAATTGTTCATTTTGTTTAAAACCCTTCTCCCATGCCAAAAGGAGAAGTGATGACATTGTTGGCAAAGCATATATACAATGATATTTTCATTCAATTTTTGCATTGTCAAAACATTTGTTTTTCCTTTGTTTTCACTTTTTGCTTTTCTTCATGAAATCAGTGATCACAAAAAACCATAAAAACAAAAATAAAAGCTATAAAAGCAACATTTTTCATCTGCATAATGATTTGTTTGTTTAAATTCTGAAGTTTTTCTTAACCAAAATCATTATGCAGGTTGATCTTAAAACCCATTGAACATAATGATCCAACGCCATCTCCCAACTTTGAATTCCCTGTATTTGAGGCAGAAGAAGATGACGTTGAAGAGATTCCTGATGAGATCACCCGTCTCCTTGAGCACGAAGAGAAGATCATTCAGCCGCATCTCGAAGACTTGGAAACAGTCAACTTGGGATCTGAAGATTGTGAGCGCCTGGTGAAGATTGGGGCACTTCTTGAAGAGTCTGTTAAGGAAGATTTGATCAGCTTGCTACGAGAATATTCAGATATCTTTGCTTGGTCCTATGAAGACATGCCGGGTTTAGATACAGATATTGTGCAACATTTCCTGCCTTTGAAGCCTGAGTGCGTGCCTGTGAAGCAGAAGCTCAGAAGAACTCATCCAGATATGGCAGTGAAGATCAAAGAGGAAGTTCAGAAGCAAATTGATGCGGGGTTTCTGGTGACTTCGACATATCCTCTATGGGTGGCCAATATTGTGCCTGTTCCTAAGAAGGACGGAAAAGTCCGTATGTGCGTTGATTACAGAGATTTGAATAAAGCTAGCCCAAAAGATGATTTTCCTCTACCACACATTGACATGTTGGTAGACAATACAGCTAAATTCAAAGTCTTTTCCTTTATGGACGGATTTTCCGGATATAATCAAATCAAGATGGCACCAGAGGATATGGAGAAGACAACATTCATCACACCTTGGGGAACATTCTGTTATCGAGTGATGCCCTTCGGTTTGAAGAACGCCGGAGCCACGTATCAACGAGCTATGACTACCTTGTTTCATGACATGATGCACAAGGAGATAGAAGTCTATGTTGATGATATGATTGCTAAGTCCCGAACGGAAGTTGAGCATATTGAGCATTTGTTGAAGCTTTTTCAGCGTTTGAGGAAGTTCAAACTTCGCCTGAATCCGAACAAATGTACTTTTGGAGTCCGTTCCGGAAAGTTGTTGGGTTTTGTGGTAAGTGAAAGAGGTATTGAGGTTGATCCTGCAAAGGTCAAAGCAATACAAGAGATGCCCGCACCCAAAACTGAGAAGCAAGTCCGAGGTTTTCTTGGCCGCTTGAACTACATTTCCAGATTTATATCCCACATGACTGCCACATGTGCGCCGATATTCAAGCTCCTCCGGAAAGATCAGTCTCATGATTGGACCGAGGATTGCCAGAAAGCTTTCGACAGTATCAAAGATTATCTGTCCGAACCTCCGATTTTGTCTCCGCCTGTGGAAGGAAGACCTCTGATTATGTACTTAACAGTTCTTGAAGACTCGATGGGTTGTGTACTCGGTCAACAAGATGAATCAGGGAAGAAGGAGTTTGCTATATACTACCTCAGTAAGAAGTTTACTGATTGTGAGTCTCGGTACTCTATGCTTGAGAAGACGTGTTGTGCTTTAGCTTGGGCAGCTAAGCGTTTGCGCCAGTACATGATTAATCATACAACTTGGTTGATATCCAGAATGGATCCAATTAAGTATATCTTCGAGAAGCCTGCTTTAACTGGGAGGATTGCCCGTTGGCAGATGTTGTTGTCTGAGTATGATATTGAGTATCGAGCTCAGAAAGCTATCAAAGGTAGTATCTTGGCTGACCATCTTGCGCACCAGCCGATTGAAGATCATCAGTCTGTTCAGTATGACTTCCCTGACGAGGAAATTCTGTATTTGAAGATGAAAGATTGCGATGAGCCTACACTTGATGAAGGTCCAGAACCTGGTTCCAGATGGACGATGGTGTTTGATGGCGCTGTTAATCAATATGGAAATGGAATTGGGGCAGTAATTGTTAATCCCCAGGGATCGCACATTCCATTTACAGCAAGGCTAACTTTCAAATGCACGAATAATATGGCGGAGTATGAAGCCTGTATTATGGGACTTGAAGAATGCATTGATTTGAGAATCAAGTATCTTGATGTCTATGGTGATTCAGCTTTGGTTGTCAATCAGATCAAAGGTGAATGGGAGACAAATCAGCCAGGTCTCATCCCGTACAGAGATTACGCAAGGAGAATTTCAACTTTCTTTACAGAAGTTGAATTTTATCATATTCCTCGAGAGGATAATCGGATGGCAGATGCCCTTGCAACGCTTGCTTCCATGATAGTTGTCAGATGGTGGAATGATGTTCCCAACATTACTGTGATGCGCTTAGACAGACCCGCTCACATATTTGCAATCGAAGACGTAAAAGATGACAAGCCTTGGTATTTTGATATCAAGAATTTCCTCCAGAACCAGGTCTACCCGCCTGGGGCATCTGTGAAAGATAGGAAAACTTTGAGAAGGTTGTCAGGCAGTTTCTACCTCAGTGGTGAAGTGCTGTACAAGAGAAATTTTGATATGGTTTTGCTCAGATGCGTGGATAGACACGAAGCAAACCTGTTGATGACTGAGGTCCATGAGGGTTCATTTGGTACTCATTCCAATGGACATGCCATGGCTAAGAAGATGTTGAGAGCAGGCTACTATTGGCTGACAATGGAGTCTGACTGTTGCAAGTATGTGAAGAAATGTCACAAGTGTCAAATTTATGCGGATAAGATTCATATTCCTCCGACACTCCTGAATGTGATTTCATCACCATGGCCTTTCTCTATGTGGGGAATCGACATGATCGGTATGATTGAGCCGAAAGCGTCCAATGGACATCGGTTTATTCTCGTAGCAATTGATTACTTCACCAAATGGGTTGAAGCCGCTTCGTACGCGAATGTAACCAGACAGGTGGTTGTGAAGTTTATCAAGAATCAGCTGATTTGCCGTTATGGTGTGCCAGAGAGGATCATTACTGATAATGGATCCAATCTGAACAACAAGATGATGGATGAGTTGTGCGCTGAATTCAAGATTGCACACCATAATTCCTCTCCTTACAGACCTAAGATGAATGGGGCTGTTGAAGCTGCTAACAAAAATCAAGAGAATTATCCAGAAGATGACTGTCACGTACAAAGATTGGCATGAGATGCTGCCATTTGCTTTGCATGGATATCGTACGTCTGTACGCACTTCAACAGGGGCAACCCCTTTCTCTCTTGTTTATGGCATGGAAGCCGTTCTCCCAGTAGAGGTGGAGATCCCATCAATGCGAGTCTTGATGGAAGCCAAGTTGACTGATGCTGAATGGATTCAGAGTCGTTATGACCAGTTGAATCTGATTGAAGAGAAGAGATTAACTGCCATGTGCCATGGTCAGTTATATCAGCAGAGAATGAAGAAAGCATTCGACAAGAAGGTCAAGCCTCGTGTGTTCCGAGAAGGTGACCTTGTGCTCAAGAAAGTTTTGTCTTTCGCGCCCGATTCCAGGGGCAAGTGGACTCCAAACTACGAGGGTCCATATGTTGTTAAGAGAGCCTTTTCAGGCGGAGCTTTGATGCTTACAACAATGGATGGGGAGGATTTCACTCGTCCTGTGAATTCAGATGCAGTTAAGAGATACTTTGCCTAAAAAAAAAAAAAAAAAAAAGTATATGCAAAGGAAAAAGAATGAAAAAACAGAATTGCTCGCTAAGTTGAAAACCCGAAAGGGCGGCTTAGGCAAAAATGAGCGTCTCGGTGGAGAACCTGCAAGGGTAATCCAGGCAAAAATTAGAGACTTGAAAAAAGAGATATATTTGCATCCCGCTAGATTGAGTACCTCACTCTGGGGCAATCTAGGCAAAAATTAGGGATTTGGCAAGTAACTGCATCCTGACAAGACTTTCTGGTTCATCAGTCGTCATTTCGTCAGAAGATTCTCGATTCGTCGTCAACTGAAGCTTCGGATACATCGAGATTCAAATTGGTAGAGAAAGGATCATTATGTTCAATGTAGCCCTCTTCCAATATATATCACTGATTTCAAATTTGTACAGATCTATGGAGTCTTGCCATTTGCAGACTACCATTCTATCAAATCAATTTGAGCTTTTTATCCAATTATTTGCACTCTTATTTGTTTCAATTCAACAAATGTTTTGCATGTTTTAAATTGATAAAATGTCATTGTTTTAAACAAATCAAATTTTTCAAAATTGTTGTTTTAAACAAAGTGAACATTCACAAGATTGAAAGAATACTCAAGAATATCTCAGTGCTCTCCCGAGGGTGGCATGATTCCCAACAGGTAAGACATTCGTTCATATTCCTGGTTTGGTGGTATCTTCTTTCTTCAGATCTTTGTTGGGGTGGTTCCTCAAGCAGAGTAGTTGTTGGGGTTGTTCCCCAGTACAGTCGCAAGTGATGTGTTGTTGAAGACTTCGTTTTCTCCAGCAGCAGTTTTCCCCAGCATGGGTGTTTTTCCTTATAGGAGTTTCGGTGGTTGATGGTTTGTTATCCTTGGTGCCACGTCACTTTCTTCAGTGGGTCGTATACCCCCAGACTTTATTTGTCTCCTCAGCAGTCATGAGTAACTGATTGATTGGTACTCCCCTCGGAGTCGCGAGTAGAGCTGTTATTAATATCCCCACCAGGGTTGCAAGTGGAGTTGTTACCGCTTTTCCCCATGCAGTGTGCCAGCGGAACTGTCTGTTTCCTCAGCATGATCGCTTTCTTTTTGAAGATTCGGTAGGTCAGTGGTTTGATACCCAGTACTTTACCTTCTCCCCGGCGAAGTCGTCTGCGGAATTGTTGCTATCTCTCCATCAGAGTTTGTCTCTTCAGCAGAGCAGGATTTATTTTCCTACTCAGTGGTTGATTTGGGTTGACATCCCAATGTGTTCAACCATCTTTTCCTCAGCTTAGTCTGCAGAATGTTTGTTGTGGCAGTTTCGCCCGTTGAATACTCTTTCAATCCCCAGTATGGTCGGATGATAGCTTTGCCTCCAGTGAACGGATTTGATTTCCGGACTGTTTGTGATCTCCAGTAGAGGGGCTTATATTGCAGAATCTATTTGTTGTGATCAATTTGTGTATATTCTCCCCAAGTGGAGTGGTTCGTTGCAGAATCTATTTGTTTGATCTGTCCTCCCTCAGTGGTTTGTTCCCAAGAGAGTAGCCGGCAGTTTTCCCTAGCAGAGTTGCTTTTGCAGTTACACTCTATTTGGATGATATCATTCTCCCTCAGTGGATAGTCCCCCAGTGGAGTTGTGTGAAGTTGCTTCTACAGCAGTTTGTGCTTGTGCTTATGCACCTTTTGTTTCTCGGTTGACACTGGGATTCCCTGCAGATATACTTTGGGATTTCTCTTGTTCCCCTACAGATTCGTCTTGGTGGCTGTTGTGCCCGTTGTGACTTTCTGTACCCTGATTGGGTTATGTCCTGATATCTCTGATTCTCTGCTTCTTCAGCAGTATGTGCAGATCTTTGCTTTACAGCATGTAGATCTCCGCAGATTGGCTCTCCAGTTGGTTATTCCCCTGGAAGTATAATACCGGACGTTTGTTCCTGAACCTGTTTGTGTTAGAATTGTCTGTTTTGTCAGCATTCATCAAACATAAATCACGCATATTCATGCATATTCATAAACATTTAGATATTCATGTTGCATTTTTCGCCATGTATCTTTTGTTTGTCATGTCTCCTGCTATGGTGATATAGATCTCTTTACAGATCTCCCCTAGCAGATGTTGGGTGTTTATAAATCTCTCCATATAGAGTCAACCCCATAAGCAGAAAATGATGTCTTTCCTTCTGCAGTTCCCCACTGAGATATATCCTCGTGGATGACGGTTTCTTCCGTTTCCTCCCAACACATATATTGGGATGGATTTTCCTATTTGAGCTATATCCTCATTAGGACGTGTATTTATTCGGTCTGTCTCTTCGGATCATTCCCGAATTGGCTATTTGTCAGATATCTTGTGCTTCCCAGTGGGTTGTTCCCCAGCGGAATGTTTTTTTGGGCCTCTACCCAGTAACCGGTAGTTGTAAGTCCTACTTTTCCTGGCTTTCTTGACCGAATTTGTGGCTATACACCTTTTATTCTCCAGCCAGAGTTTTTGGTCTTCTACCTCATACCCGGTAGTTGTAAAATCCTATTTTCCTGCTCTTCAGCAGTTGGTGGTTTGTTATAAACCCTATTTTGGTTTCCCGTGCGGATTTGTGATTTGTTCTATCCCCACGCGGAGTTGTTGGTCTTCTACCCCGTATTCGGTAGATGTAAACCCTCATTTTTGTGGTTATCTTCATCTAGTTCTTGATGATGATTTTCCTTTTGCTGGTATAAGTTGCTCAGATCAGCACTTATATCCCTAGCAAGTCTTTTGTGGATAATTGCCGTATGCTAGCAATTTTATCCCCAGTGGGTCCTTTCACCTTGTGTCAGTGATTGTATTCCCCGGATCTTTGATTTTCATCAATGAATCCTCAGCAGATTGTCTTTCATTTACCCTTTTGTTGGTAATGTCTGTTGCTCCTTTTGATTGGTCATCATTATATACCTATTCTGGTGTCCTGATGCCTTTCTTTTCGGATTTTTATCCTATAAACAACCCAGTAACCGGTTCAGGATAATTTTCCTTGCGAGTATATTATTCACGGTCTGCCGGTAATGAATAATATGTCTCATGCGCTCTTTAGTTGGAATCCTTTGTTGATTTTTCCCAGCTGAGCAAGATTCGTATTCTTTGTAGAATCGAATATCCATCCTTTAACCAATTTGTGTTTTGGATGATGAGTGTTTTGGAAGTGAAATCCAATTCACGTTTTCGGTAGATCACCTATTATATACCCAGTAACCGGTATCTCTGGTGTTTCTTACCATGCGAGTTTATTATCTACGTTCTGACGGTAATAGATAATACATCTCATGCGAGTATTCTTATCCACGGTCTGCCGGTAATGGATATTATATCTCATGCACTCTTTGGGTTTGTGTCCCCAGTTGAGTAAGATTCGTTTTCCCGTTGTGGATTCGAATGCCCATCCCGTAAGTCGATTTGCTTTTTCAAAGCCCTCCTTCAGGATGATGAGTGTTTTGGAAGTGAAAACCAATTCACGTTTTCGGATTTTATCCTATAAACAACCCAGTAACCGGTTCAGGATAATTTTCTTTTCGAGTATATTATTCACGGTCTGCCGGTAATGAATAATATGTCTCATCTGAGTATTCTATCCACGTTCTGACGGTAATGGATATTATATCTCGTTCGCTCTTGAGTCAATCTTTTGATTGTTTTCCCCTCAGAGTAAGATTCATTTTCCTTGTGGAATTGAATGTCCATCCTATAGACAAGTCTGCTTTTCTAGCTCTCTTCAGGATGATGAGTGTTTTGGAAGTGAAATCCAATTCACGTTTTGGTCGGTCACCTATTATATACCCAGTAACCGGTATCCTTGGTGTTCCTTCCTTTCTGCTCCCTATTATGACCTCGGTCCCCCTGTGGAGTCAGATTTTCCTGAGTTTGTTACCCGTATGCCTGGTAACATCTCATTTGCCTTGTTACTTCCCCAGTGGAACTTTTTGTTGCTTCTCCTCAGGAGTCAGCTTGTGTCTCTCCAATGGACTTGTTTTCCATTTGGATTTCTTTTCCCAGTGTGAGTCCTTCACTCCCCAGTGAGTTCTCCAGTCTGTTTTCTGTTTTTCCTTAATCAGAGTCGTGTTTTGTTCACGTTATGTCAGTTTTGTGTTTCCCCAGTTTGGAGTCGTGTCTTGTTCACACATTTCTTTTTCTTTTATTATCCCCATAGAGTCTTATTAGAGTCTCTGTTCCTGGTGAGTGTACTACTCCGATGGATCGTCTTTTCTTCTGTGTGAATCATATTCCCCACAGAATTTGTGTCTTTTGCATGCATACATCTGCATCATGAGGTCTCTTAGGGACCCGAAATTTGTCTCATTACTGTTATTTAAGCCCATTCTACCGCGTCGAGATGAAGATTTCTAAAACTTCACTTCTCCGGCTAGAATGACCTTAAATAGGGGCATCTGTAAGACCCCAATTTTGGGCCCTAAGATCCCTCATGGCCCATATCATTCATATCATAACCTCAAGGATCATTGCATGCCTTTGTCCCCTCCTAGTGGGTAGATTGCCTTGTGGGTTTGTTTCTTGATCACCAAGCATACTTTGCATTTGTATATCTTTGCTTTCATATGTTTATCATTCAAAAAGTACAAAAATATTGTCTGTTTAACCTTGTTGCTTGCAGTTGAAGCAATCATCAGCAATTAGGTCAAAGATGGTCAACAGTCAGTCAAAGCAATGGATGATGGCCATTCTTGCAGAATTTGGGCATCATGATTATTAATCAAAGGTTCACACATCTTGTGACATCATTCGAGGTCAAGTTCTCAAGAAATTAGGGTTTGGAATTCATCAGAAGTGGTTCAATCAGTCCAAAACCCTAGAAAAGTCAACAGACAGTCAACCTTGGTCAACAGTTGATTTAATCAGAGATTTGATGGATAGAATTGATTTGAAGAAGTTCATTCACGCTTGTATAAGCCTCATCTATCATGTTCAACCTCATCATGGAAGAAAATCAAGTCAATCAGAAAATTTTCCAGAAATAGAAAGTGGACCTGTAATTTCAACTGCCAAAAATGGAAACTTCTTGATCTTAAACTTACATCATGATACAAGCTTCAAATGAATTTTTGCCCAACATGAAAGTTGAAGATCTTGTCTTCCCATTTTCAAAAAGTCCTAGAACATCAAAATCCCATGTGTGGTTGTCAAGATATGATCAAATCATTTTCACCAAATTTTGAACTTCAACAAGCCATAACTCTCAAACCATAAGGCCAAATTTGGTGGGGTTTTTTCCTACACATCACATTTTTCATCCTCTTTCCAAAAATATAAATTTCATGATCTAAAACCCTACCATTCAAAATGGCATTTTTGGACCAATTCCTTTAAAATTCAAAGTTTGACCCAAGTTTGACTTTTTGCTTCTTTGATTTTTTCTTGACTTGGCCAATTGGGAAATGTTTAAAACCATATTTGAGACATGTTCCAAGTTTGAATTCATGATCATATCACCATTATACCACCATTCTAGATCAAAATGCAAAATGGACAAAATTGGCAATTGGCTTCATTTGAACAAATCAGGTACAGCATGCTAGTACAGAATAAAAACAGCACAAACATACAGTCTGTACAGCCTGTGCCCAGCCCAAATTCTCAGCAAAACACACACCTCCATTTCATTTGGACATAATTAGCAAAAATGCAAATGAGTGCATTTACACTAAACAAGCTTACCATTTAATTAAGGGATGTTAAACAGGTGATATATAAAGGTTTTTCTGTCCAAACAAACCCTAGAAGCTGCAGCCTACCATACAGAATACACACACTCTCATCTGGGATTTTTTGGCCAAAACAAAATTCTGCAAACACCCTTTGAGAAACCCGAGCCTCCACTTGGTTTCCTTCATCTGAGCACCATTTAGAGCTTCTTTTCAAGCAAAGAACATCAACTGTAATGGTAGCTTCATGTCTTGTTCTTCAAAGCACACAATAATGGCAGTTGGAGTTACTGAGCGTTCCAAGCATTTTTGAACCTACCTTCTTCAGCATCCATCACTACAAAGCATAAGCATCACCTGTTTGCACCTGAATCATCCAATACACCACTGTTTCAACAATTTCTTCGAAACCAAGTGCTTTAGTTGCTTAAGTTCTTTGAACTTGCTTGCTTGCTTTGCTTTTTAGCATTTGCTTTGAGGTATAATTACTTCTTCTTCATGTAGTCTGGAGACCCGGTCTGTTATTTGACCGGGCAAACTGTCTGAAGTCCTCCTTAAGAGGCAATGCCTGTGTTTGTTTATATTTTGTCCTAAGCAGGAAAAGTCCTTCAAGTAAGGCAATTGGTGGAAGGTAGGGATAAGCAATCTATCCCCCACTATTCAGTGTGTCCTCTCTTTGCTCCCAGTACCTGGTTGAAGCAATGAGATAAATACCCAAGATCTAATCGAGTCAATAATGTGGAGAGAGTTCCTACTTTCTGAACTCCCACACTTTCTTTGATGCTCTCTCTGATATGAGATAGAAGCAATGAGGCACACCCCTCATCTCCTTTTCATCTGCTTCACCTGAGTCCCTCAATGGCCAGGTTAAGAGCGAACTTTCACCTATTACAGTGGACTTTCAAAGTCAAACCCTCTTGTGTGAGCCCCCATTGTTTGGCTATAGAGTGTGCTGTTTGATATTCATTGATTGATTGATTGCTTCATGTGCATTTGCTTGCCTGTATGCTATGCATTTATCATCATCATCAATTGCCATTAGTACATGATCATCTCATTTGCTTTTGTGATGCTATCATTGTTGTTTGCCTATTGAGGACAATTGTAAGTCCATTGCTTTGGCATTTGCTCCTGTGATATGGAAGGATAGAGTGTAAGACCTCATTGGTCACTCATATCTTCTGTTTATCTGTGTGTATGTGAGGATACAGTTATAAGTCCCTGTAAGTTGGCATCTGTCATCCTGTGATCATAGTTTGTCTTATCTGTTTGTATGTGAGGTTGCAGTTATAAGTCCCTGTAAGTTGGCATCTGCTTTCCTGTGATCATAGTTTGTTCACCTGTTTGTGTGAGAGGTTGCAATTATAAGTCCCTGTAAGTTGGCATTTGCATTCCTGTGATCATATTGTTGCCTTTGTTCTTGTATGTGAGGATCCATTGTAAGTCCCTGTGATGTGGCATTGGATTTCCTGTGAGCATACTGTGGAGTTAACCTAAGTCCAGATAGATTGGCAGTTAATTTCCATAGTTCATCTTTATTTTTCTTTTGAGGAGATTAGTGTAAGTCCATTGAGTGGCATCTGATATCCTGTTCTGTTTTAGGAGACTGGTGTAAATCCATCTATTGGTATCCGGTATCCGCCTTTTATTTCCTTTACCTGTGGAGATTAGTGTAAGCCCATTGAGTGGCATCTGACATCCCATTTTGTTTTAGGAGATTGGTATAAGACCAGTGATTGGCATCCGATATCCGCTTTTGCTTGCTTTGCTCGTTTGTTATTATTAATTGCTATTCCAAAGGACACACTTGAATCATCTCCCATATGATCTCAAGAAGTGAACCTTCTAAGAAGTTTTACTATTCCATCCTTCATCCATTCATCATTCATTATGTCCTAAACCTTTTCACACTTTACTTTTCAAATTTTGACATAAGTATTGTGCAAACATCTTCATGTTTTTCTAACTAAAAACCTGGACTCAAGTCCTTGACTTTTTTTCAAAACTCCATTTCATAATACTTATTTGAATTAACCTTAATCATACTTTGACTCCATTTTCATAATCATAATCAGTAACTCCACTCATTCACTTGTTTTGGCTTTGTCCATTAATCTTTTCATACATGAGCTATAGGTTTGATTTATCTTAGTGGTTGATGTTAATCTCACCTTCTGTCTTTAGTGATTGAATTGTAATCCTTCCTCGCCTATTATAGGGTTAACCCCTCTCTGGCAAGTTGAAGCTGTTCTCACATGGTGGACGTTGTTGTCTGTATAAGGTTGAGTTTTCTCCCGTGGATAACGTAAGACCTAGGGTTTGTGTTTAAAATTGAACCTAACCCACTTTTGGAAATCTTTTAGCCGAACTACGGCGTTCTGATCCTTACCTTTGATGGAAGGTACGTAGGCAACGGGTTCATCCGTTCGAACCCAATAATAATAAAAATGTATATTCTTTTCTCACCATCCCAATCATGTTTGCACAATACTTTTGTCATAACAAATAATAATTTAGTACAACAAGTGTGAAAAGGGCTCCCTAGGAGTACCTAGGACGTAGTGGGTGCCTAACACCTTCCCATTGCGTAATTTACCCCTTACCCAGAATCTCTGATCTTTTTATTAGTTTTCTACGTGTAAAACTTCTTAGGCTTTTGTTCGCTTTTTAGCCAATCCTTTGGATAAATAAAAGTGCGGTGGCGACTCGAAATATTTCAATGTATCTCATAGCTTATGGTTTAATCGATAGATCATATAGCGACGAATACACCGCTACAGTTACGTACAAAGATTGGCATGAGATGCTGCCATTTGCTTTGCATGGATATCGTACATCTGTCCGCACTTCAACAGGGGCAACCCCTTTCTCTCTTGTTTATGGCATGGAGGCCGTACTCCCAGTAGAGGTGGAGATCCCATCAATGAGAATCTTGATGGAGACCAAGTTGACTGATGCTGAATGGGTTCAGAGTCGTTACGACCAGCTGAATCTGATCGAAGAGAAGCGATTGACTGCCATGTGTCATGGTCAGTTATATCAACAAAGAATGAAGAAAGCTTTTGATAAGAAGGTCAAGCCTCGTGTATTCCGAGAAGGTGACCTTGTGCTCAAGAAAGTCTTGTCTTTCGCGCCCGATTCCAGGGGCAAGTGGACTCCAAACTACGAGGGTTCATATGTTGTCAAGAGAGCCTTTTCAGGCGGTGCTTTGATGCTTACAACTATGGATGGGGAGGATTTCACTCGTCCTGTGAATTCAGATGCAGTCAAGAAATACTTCACCTAAAAAGAAAAATAGAATAGCTCGCTAAGTTGAAAACCCGAAAGGGCGGCTTAGGCAAAAATGAGCGTCTCGGTGGATTGAAAACCCGAAAGGGAGATCCAGGCAAAAGTTAGAGACATAAGAAAGAATGATATTTGCATCCCACTAGATTGAGTACCTCATCCTGGGGCAATCTAGGCAAAAATTAGGGATTTGGCAAGTAACTGCATCCTGACAAAACTGTGTCCTACATCTATCATCCGTCAAAGATTCTTGTTCATTCGTCGTCAACTGAAGCTTCGAATACATCGAATACGGAATTGGTGGAGAAATGGTCATTATGTTCAATGTAGCCCTTTTCCAATATATATCACCAATTTCAAACTTGTAAAAATCTATGGAGTCTTGCCATTTGCAGGCTACCATTCCATCAAATAAATTTGAGCCTTTATCCAATTATTTGCACTCTTATTTGTTTCTTTTCAACAAATGTTTTGCATGTTTTAATTGATAAAAATATCATTGTTTTAAATAAATAAATTTTTCACAAATTGTTTTTAAACAAAGTGAAGATTCACAATGATTAAAGGATACTCAGGAGATCCTCAGTGCTCTCCCAAGGGTGGTATGATTCCCAACAGGGTAAGACATTTGTTCATATCCCTGGCATGAATGTGTCCTCTTCTCCCCGGATTTTGTTGGGATTTCTCCCCACCTGAGTGTGTTGTGGTTAAATTTCCCTTGCTAGAGTGCTTGTTGAGATTATTCATATCCGGTTTTCCAGCAAAGCAGCAGTCTTTCCTGTTCGGCAATTGTGTCCTCTCTGGAAGACTCGTTTTGAGGGGTTGGTCCCCATAATTCTTCTATCCTTCAGGCAAACTCCTCAGCAGGTTTGTTGGTGGTGATGAACTTTATCTATATAGATTCGCCCCAGAGTGGTATGCTTGGCCATTCACTCTCTCCTAGCAGAAGAGCAGTGATCTTCACTCCTTATCAGAAGTGTTCTCTTTGGAAGGTTCGGTATTTGGTGGTTGTTCCCCAACATTCATTCTCTTCCTCAGATGGTTCATCCCCAGTAGAGTTGTTGGTGATGGATGTTATTTGTGGTAGTTCATCCCCAGCTGAGTTGTTGGTGTGTTGGATCCTATCCTTGATGATGTTATCTTCCTCAGATAGATCCCCAGCTGAGTTGTTGATGTTTTGGATCTTATCTATGGTGATGTTATCTCCTGTATGAGATATTGTTGTTTCCTCAGACAATTCCCCATCAGAGTTGTTGGTATGGCGGGCTTTATCTGAGATGATTCATCCCTTGCTGAGATATTGTTTTCTGGTATTTGGGTCTCCCCGGCATGGGTCACTTTTGTGATAGTTTCTACCTGCGCGATGAACTTGTTTCTCCGGCTGTGACTGTTGTTTCCTCCGGAACCCTTTGGGGTTTATTTCCCCAAGCAGAGTGTATGGTAAAGGTATTTTGTTGCCTCCTTCCTCCTCAGCAGGTGAGAGCTCTTGGTGCTTGGCCTTTTGAGAGCTTCTTTTGTGATAATGTCCCTGGCGGAATTATTCCTCCAGCAGAATATGTTTGCGCCGTGATCCGGTTCGCAGTTGGAATGGTTGTTGTTCATTCCCCCAACGGAGATTTGATGATTTTCCGGATATCTCTGATTCGCCAGATGAATTGGTGGCATAGTGGATTGTATCTGTGTTGATTTATCCCCTGCAGAGATTTGGTGATTTCCTGATATCTCTGATCCCTCAGTAGAGTTACTTGTGTGGAAGATTCTACCTGTGCGATCTTTTCTCCTCAGTGAGTGTGATCTCCTCAGTGAGTTTGGTTTTTGGTGGTTGTTCCCCAGATTCCTATTATATCCCTCAGTTGGATTCCTCAGTGGAGTTGCTTTTGTGGCAGTTTCTGCCTGTGCAATGAGCTCCTTTCCTCAACTGAGACTGATGATTCATCCCTGCAGAGATTTTGTTGTCTTTGATCCCGGCAGATTGGTTGTTCTCTGATGATCCTGGCTTTCTCTCTTGGGGTGTAGTACCGGGTGTTTGATTCCTGGACCTGTTTGTGTTAGATATGTCTGTTTGTCAACATTCATCAAACATAAACCACGCATATACATGCATAATCATTAACATTCAAATATTCATGTCGCATTCTTTGCCATATATCTTTTGATTGTTATCTCCTGCTAATTGGTGATATAGATCTCCCCAGTAGATCTTCCCAAGAAGATGTCGGGTGTCTAATCTCTCAATATAGAGTCAGCCCCTTAAACAGAAAGTGTTTATCTTTCCTTTTGCACTCCCCACTGAGTTATATTCTCGTGGACGACGGTTGTTTCCGTTTCCTCCCAACACATATATTGGGATGGGTTTCCCTATTGAGTTACATCCTCATTAGGACGAGTCTTGATTCAGTTCGCCTTTTTGGTTTGATCCTAAATTGGCCTTGTGACTGTCTCTTGTGCTTCCCTGTGGTATAAGTGAATATTTGCTCAGTAACCGGCAACCATTCATCTTATCCCCAGCGGAGTTTGTGGCCTTCTACCCAGTAACCGGTAGTTATAAGTCCTTTTCTTTGTGGTTTTCTACCCAGTAACCGGTAGTTGTAAATCCTATTGTCTTGCTCTCCAGCAGAATTTTTGGTTTTTATACCATGTTGGTGGTTATAAACTCTAATTTTTTTTCCCATGCGGAGTGGTGATCCTTTCGCTCCCCATGCAGAATTTGTGTTTTTCTACCCAGTATTCGGTAGTTGTAAACCCTATTTTTATCCTCATCAGAGTCGTGGTTTTCTACCCCGTATTCGATAGTTATAAATCCTACTCTCTCCTCTTTGGCGGTTATCATTATCCAGTATTCGATATTGATTTTCCTTGCCCTTTTGGATAATTGCTTTGATTAATCAATTTTATCCCCAGCGGGTCTTTCCCCATTTTGCGGATAATTGCTCTGAGTAAGCAATTTATCCCCAGCGGGTCTTCCTTCATTTACCGTTTGTCGGTGATGTTTGTTGCTCCCCTTCTTTTGAATAATTGCCGTATGCTCGCAATTCATCCCCAGTGAGTTATCTTTCGTCTACCCTGTTGTTGTTAGTAACGATTGGTTCTCCTTGATTGGTCATCATTATATACCTAGTTTGGTATCCCAATGTCCTTTCGTTTCGGTCGATTTATCCTTTATTAACCCAGTAACCAGTTGTGGATAATCTTCCATGCGAGTATATTATCTATGTTCTGACGGTAATAGATAATATATCTCATGCACTCTTCTGTCGAAGCCTTTTGGTCTTTCCCCAGTTGAGTAAGATTCGTATTTCCTGTGTTGGAATCGAATATCCTTTTCCGTGGTTTTCTACCCAGTAGTCGGTAGATGTAATCCCCTCTTTGTGGTTATCTTCATCCAATATTCGGTGTCGATATTTCCCCCATTTTGTTTGGATAATTGTCGTATACTTGCAATTTATCCCCTGTGAGTCATCTCTCATTTATCCTTTGTTGATAATGATTGTTTCTCCCTTTGGTTGGTCACCTATTATATGCCCAGTAACCGGTATCCCTGGTGTTCCTTCCTTTCGAGTATACTATCCATGTTCTGACGGTAATGGATAATATATCTCATGCACTCTTTGGTCGAAGTCTTTTGTTGTTCTTCCTCAATTGAGTAAGATTCGCATTCCTTGTGGAATCGAATGTCCATCCTATAAACAAGTTTTCTTTTCCAGCTTTCTTCAGGATGATGAGTGTTTTGGAAGTAAAAACCAATTCACGTCTCGGTTGGTCACCTATTATATGCCCAGTAACCGGTATCCCTGGTGTTCCTTCCTTTCGAGTATACTATCCACGTTCTAACGGTAATGGATAATATATCTCATGCACTCTTTGGTCGAAGTCTTTTGTTGTTCTTCCTCAATTGAGTAAGATTCGCATTCCTTGTGGAATCAAATGTCCATCCTATAAACAAGTCTGCTTTTTCAGCTTTCTTCAGGATGATGAGTGTTTTGGAAGTAAAAACCAATTCACGCCTCGGTCGGTCACCTATTATATGCCCAGTAACTGGTATCCTTGGTGTTCCTTCCATGCGAGTATACTATCCACGTTCTGACGGTAATGGATAATATATCTCATGCGCTCTTTGGTTGAAGCTTTCTGTCCTTCCCCATTCGAGTAAGATTCGTATTCCCTTTGCGGAATCGAATGCCCATCCGATAAGTCGATTTGCTTTTTCAAGCCCTCCTTTCGGATGATGAGTGTTTTGGAAGTAAACCCCAATTCACGTCGTGGTCGGTCACCTATTATATACCCAGTAACCGGTATCCCTGGTGTTCCTTCCTTTCTGCTCCCTATTATGACCTCGGTCCCCTATGGAGTCAGATTTTCCTGAGTTGAAACATACCTTTGTCAGGTCTTCCTCGGATGATTTGGTTGATTGATATCTCTCACCCTTATACCGGTCTTAGATATTCATTCTTCCTGAGCTTGTTACCCAGTAACTGGTAACACCTCATCCTTTTGCTTCCCCTGGAGAGTCTTTTTAGACTTCCCCAGCGGAATTTCTGTTGTGATCCTCCTTTTGTTGTGTTGGCGTTTTCCCCAATACATGCATTTTTTCCCTGGCAAGGATGTTTTGTCAGCTCTTTCCCCAACATGAGTCCGAATTTTCATCCGAAGTATCCTTTCTGGATAGTTTTGCTGTGTTGGCGTATTCCCCAGCACATGCCTTTTTGAGTCAGCTTGAGTCTTTCCATCGGATTTGTTTCCTTTTGGAACTCTTCTTTTCCCAGTGTCGAGTCGTGACTTGCTCACGCAATTTCAGTCCTTTACCCCCCCAGTAAAGTCTCCAGTTTCAAGTCGTGTCCTGCTCACGCAGTTTTCTTTTTCTTATCCCCATAAGAGTCCCGTCAGAGTCTCTGTTCCATCAGTGAGTGAATTACTCCTATGGATTTTCATTTCTCCTGATTTCTTTTCTTCTTTGTGGACACATATCCCCACAGAGATAGTTTGTTTGCACACATACATTTGCATCATGAGGTCTCTCAGGGACCAAAATTTGTCTCATTGTTATTATTTAAGCCCATTCTACCTCGTCGAGACGAAGATTTTAACCTTCATTTCTCCGGCTAGAATGACCTTAAATAGGGGCATCTGTAAGACCCCAAATTTGTCCCTAAGATCCCTCATGGCATCATAGCATAGCATTGCATAGCCTCAAGGATCATTTAAGCATCTTGCCTTCCTTTCCCCTTGGGTGGGATCTCCTGTGAGTGGTTTGAGATCACCAGGCTTGCTTGCATTGTATATCATTGCTTTTCTTGTTTTAATCACTAATCAAAAGCACAAAAATATGTCATTAACATTTTGTTTTGCAGTCTAAGCAAGCACAGGTCAAGCAATTCAAGAGCATCCATTGTACAAGAGTTGATGGTATTTTTCTTGGTGTGAGGACCACATGATTATCATCTTGAGCTTATATGAGCTATGGTTCCATTTTTGAGCAAATTCCCCAAGTGGTGGAGGCTCAAATTCATCAGGCATTGTCAAGGTCATCTGAGGACCAATAGAATCAACTGTGCAGTCTACTGAGGGCTTTGAGGTGGGGGAAGTGACTTGAAGCATCCCATTCATGTTCAAACAAGGCTTATTCATCATGTCAAACATCTATCTTGAAGATTTTGAAGTCATAGCAAAAGTTTCCCAAAATGGAAAGTGACCTGTAATTTCAAGTTTCCAAAAATGGCAAGTTTTTGATTCACATTCAACTTGACTTTCCAACATCAAAGAAGCTTCAAATGAATTTTTGGTGAACATGAAAGTTGAATATTTTTCTCTCCTCTTTTCAAAAAGTCCTATATCATGATTATCTGATAATTGGTTGAGAAGTTATGATCAAATGATCACAAAGCATGCATGGAAGTTCAACATAGCATAACTTTTGATCCAAGACTCCAAATTAGTCCACTCTTTTTGCAAAATTCTTTTCATGACCAATGCTTCCCAAATTAACCATTACCTTGCATGAGAAAAGATCACATGACCACTTGTTCATACATGTACATTTTGGAGGGAAAATTCATAATTTGAATTTGGTTGATCACACAAGACATTTAACCATTCCATTGTGTTTATTGGATGATTTGGAGTGAATTTGCACATTGCATGGCACTGTTCACGTACACATGATCACATGCTAAGCACACTTGTGTATTTTGCATTTTCACCTCATATCCCTCTAATCAAGATTAGCCAAAGCCTAATCTCAATTGCAGCATGATTAAGGGATCATATATAAGCCAAATCTTAATCACAATTGGAGGATAACAGAATTTGGATCAAAAATTTCATTTCCCTCCCAATTTTCTCTCTCATCGAATCTCAAAATTCTTCACACAAACACCAAGTTTCTTTGTAGATTCATGATCCTGGTGTAGTTTGGAGCAAGAATCAACCATTACTTTGGCCAATTCAGTCCAGAATCGTGCAGATCCAAAGCTTGAACATGAAGATGGAGTTCTGAAATTGAGCTTGATTTGAGGATTTTCAATTGCTTCTTTGTGCATAAAGCTTCATAGCACGGTCGAGGGAGAAGATCTGGAAGGTTTGAGAGCTGTAGCGCACGAATCCATTCACTGCAAGTTCAAGTAAGCTGAAATTCGATCTTCACCATTTGCTGTTTCATGTACATAAACCTGTAGATCTTTTGATGTTGATGATTTTGATAGCTTTAGATTTTGATTTGGCTGGATAATGAACATGCTATGTTGATTTAAATTTTTGACATCAAGAATGTTTTCCTTTGATCCGTTTGATTCATGGAGAATTAGGCTAAATGAGCATGATATTCTTGATCCTTGTTGCAAGAGCTTTCTAACCATATGCATTTTATCGGATTCTGAAAATTTTGTTCATGAATCTCCGCCTGGTCAACCGGAGAAGACGGTTGAAACTGCCGTCCTCCGCCGTCTATAAATCGTCCTAGGGTTTAGCTGACCTAGTGCTTGCGTGTGTGCCTGTTGTCCGTTCCATTGGCCAGGAGCGTTTGACCTATGCTTGCGTGTTGCTTGGACTCGCTTGCGTGGCTTGCCACGGCATTAAATGAAACGTTGCGTTTCATTCAGGCGCTCAGTGATCCGTCCAGTCGCGCGTCCGATCCCTCGCTTGCATTATTTTTAATTTCATTTGATTTTCCTCTTGAGCCTGGCATGCGTGGGTTTGATTCCCCGCTTGTGTGTTTTTTTTATTTCCAATTGCATATTCACATTTACCTGGAGCGCTTGGGTTCGATACCTGGCGCATGTTTCCTGATTTTTATTGTTTGAATATCCTCATTAACCTTGCATACATGTGTTCGATACCTGGCGCATGTTTCCTGATTTTTATCATTTGATATCACTGTTTTTGACACATGGATATATGTTGTGACAATTTGTGTCACATTTTGAGCATAGCATTTGTGCATTTTCATTTGCCTACCATTTGAGCTCTTCTGGATTTAATTTTTTGCATGATGTATGTTCATAATATGTTGAGTTCACATAAAAAATTTCATGATCATTGGATGCTTTTCTGTTTTAATTTGGATTTTCTAATTTGGATGTCCAACTTTGTGCATATTGTTTGCCTTTGCATGACATGAATTGTTTGATGCTTTTGCCTTGTGATTTGATCTTGGTCCTTTTGAGGATATCTTATGACATGTTTGAACTTGCTTCTTGCAAAAGATTGACTTCTGTTTTGGTCATTTTGGTTTTGACCTATTCTTTGCACTAGTTGTTTTGTACATATCTAACTATGCTTTGTGTTTCAGGTTTGGACACTTTAGCATTGATGATTGGATTTTATCTCACCTTTTGAGATGCCAATACCTTTGATTATTAACTCTTGTTGTGTTGTAGGTCCATTTATGTGATGAACTCATTTGAGTGCTTGCACTTGTGACTTACCTTGTGTGTAACTTTGGATGACTGTTGTTTGTCTGTTGGTTTTCTGAATACACTATTAACTGTTTGGCTTTTGTACAGGTACATTAGTCGCTTTTAGCTTTTTCTTAGCCTTTGCTTTGGAGTGTGGCTGATATGTAACACCCTTCTAAATACCCCAAATATTTAATTAAAACAACAGCATATAAATCAATATCAGAGTAATCATGCTCCAAGGGTGTCACATAATACTTCACATAATTCACCGTAAAAATCAGTCATGCTCATTATTTAATCCAACATAAACACTTCTTTAAAAATTCGCAGCGGATAGAAACATTCAACATCTGTAATATCTTAAAATTAACATTTATTCAACAAATAAAACATCCCGTCCCGATGTTACATCTATCAGAGCATGACCCACTAAAACCACTCTAGACTTCAAGCACTAGCTTCTACTCAACTCACTGCTCGTTACCTGAAAAATATAACTGTAAGGGTGAGTTCCTCAATCGATATAACAAATATTATAAATCATCATGTTATGTTAAGTAACTTTACACGTTAATCACCCACATCATATCATGCATCCGGTAGCAGCATATTCCACTCAACATCATATTCAAACACAACGTAAATGCAACTCAAATGAGACTCGACTCTTCATGCATGTGGTACCATTTGGAGTAAAACTCCCAACTTAAAATCATTGCCAGTTTAGTGGGCATCAAGGCATAAGCCTTCAACTTTCAACTTAAAATTTTTGCCAATCCAGGCCAACGTGGTGTGAGCAAAAGCCCCATAATTTTGCCAATCCAGGCCAACGTGGTGTGAGCAAAAGCCCCGACTTAATGCATATGAATGTATATGGCATGTACGACTTGAAAGTTCAACAACATAATAACAACGACAACATAACAACTTTTTTTTTCAGCAACAACAACTTAAAAATCAACTTTGGCTCATCAGCCTACAACTCAGCATTTTCAACAAAACAACTTGTATTCAACTTTGGCTCATCAGCCTACAACTTAATATTTTCCACAAAAACAACTTATCAACATATTTGCATCAACATTTCGCAACATAGACTCCACGAATTTATTTATCACAATTGGATACAATAGGCCAATCACCAATTACACTTACATCATAAAAATCAACCATTTTTACATACTGCAACAGTGTTAACCGGTTAACGCTATAGGTTAACCGGTTAACGCAGGAAAATTTCACTTCCAGGCAAAACGCAACAGTGTTAACCGGTTAACGCTATAGGTTAACCGGTTAACGCAGGCAAAACTCAACATTTTTCACAATTTATAACAGTGTTAACCGGTTAACACCCTGGGTTAACCGGTTAACGCAGGCGAAACAGCAGTTCCTGCGCTAACACAAGGCAGAATGCAGAGTTTTCCGCATTTTCCGCCGTTGGAGGACTTCCGGACCTCCGATTCAACTTCCGTAAAAAGCTATACGCTCAGAAATTCACGATACACTCAAACACAAATTCAATTTCAGCTTTAATACGACTTATTCAACATAATTTCTCAGCATTCTAAATCCCAATTAGGGTCAATCGACGGCTTATCACTACCCATTACATGTTAATCGATAATACCCATTAAACGACGATAAACCCCCCTTACCTTAACAATCCGGCAACTCTTCGAGCTTCAAGCTTTTCCGTTCTCCAACCTTTGCTCTACAGCTCTTTGCCCTTTTCCTCTTCTCTGCAGCTTCTCAGTTTTCACGTAAAAAACCTTTTCCAAAAATGAAAACCTTTTCTCTTATTCCACTTATATATTTTCCAATAATAATTATTATTCCAAAATAATAATAATAATCCAATAATTCAATTTATTTAATTAAATTATTAAATATATTATTAACTTAATTAAATAATTCTTTTACTTTATTTGGGGTGTTACAACTCTCCCCCACTAAAAGAGTTTTCGTCCTCGAAAACATACCTCAAACAATTAACTCTGGATAGGACTCCTTCATCTGACTCTCCAGTTCCCAAGTCACATTGCCACCTGCTGGTCCTCCCCAAGCTACCTTCACTAAGGCAATCTCTTTACCCCGCAACTGCTTCAACTCCCGATCCTCGATCCTCATAGGCGATGTTTCAACAGTCAGGTTATCTCTCACCTGTACATCATCCACTTGGACTACATGCGACGGATCATGAATGTACCTCCTCAACTGAGACACATGAAAAACCTCATGCAAATTCGCAAGTGACGGCGGTAAAGCGATACGATAGGCTACCTCTCCTATCCTCTCTAAAATCTGATAAGGACCAATAAATCGAGGTGTCAACTTCTTCGACTTCAAAGCCCGACCAACACCTGTTATCGGAGTAACACGAAGAAACACATGATCTCCCTCTTGAAACTCAAGTGACTTCCTCCTCTTGTCATGATAACTCTTCTGACGACTCTGAGCCATCCTCATCTTCTCCTGAATCATCTTAATCTTTTCTGTAGTCTGTTGAACAATTTCCGATCCGACCACAACACTCTCACCGGACTCACACCAACATAACGGTGTCCGACATCTCCTACCATACAAAGCTTCAAACGGCGCCATACCAATGCTCGAATGAAAACTATTGTTGTAGGTAAACTCAATCAACGGTAAATAACAATCCCAACCACCTCCTTTTTCCAAAACACAAGCTCTCAAAAGATCTTCTAATGACTGAATCGTCCTCTCAGTCTGACCGTCAGTCTGCGGATGATATGCAGAACTCAATCTCAGCTTAGTTCCCAAAGCTCTCTGCAAACCTTCCCAGAACTTCGATGTAAATCTAGGATCTCTGTCCGAAACAATACTCGACGGAATACCATGCAAACTTACAATCTTCTCAATATACAACTCAGCCAATTTTTCTAACGGATAATCCATTCTAATCGAAATGAAATGAGCCGACTTTGTTAATCTGTCAACAATCACTCAAATAGCTTCAAAATTCTTACTTGTCCTCGGTAAACCAGAAACAAAATCCATACTGATACTATCCCACTTCCACTCTGGAATAGCCAACGGTTGCATTAGCCCAGACGGCTTCTGATGCTCAATCTTTGACTTCTGACAAGTCAAACAAGAATAGACAAAACTCGCAATTTCTCTTTTCATTCCCGGCCACCAAAATAACTTCTTCAAATCATGATACATCTTCGTAGCTCCAGGATGAATACTCAGACCACTACGATGTCCTTCCTCAAGAATACTCTTCTTAAGCTCGGTAACATCCGGAATACACACCCGACTACCAAACTTCAAAATACCATTCTCATCAACTCTGAATTCGCCACCTTGACCTTGATTCACTAGAGTCAACTTATCAACCAAAAGCATATCAGATTTTTGACCCTCTCTGATCTCATCCAGAATACCACTTGTCAACTTCAACATTCCCAATTTAACACTATTGTGAGTACTCTCACACACCAAACTCAAGTCTCTAAACTGTTCAATTAAATCCAATTCCTTAACCATTAACATAGACATATGTAATGATTTCCGACTCAATGCATCAGCCACTACGTTTGCTTTACCCGGATGGTAATTCAACCCAAAGTCATAATCCTTCAGAAACTCTAACCATCTTCTCTGCCTCATATTCAGCTCTTTCTGATCAAACAAATACTTTAAACTTTTGTGGTCACTGAAAACCTCAAATCTTGACCCGTACAAGTAATGTCTCCATAACTTCAGAACAAACACCACAGCTGCCAACTCTAAATCGTGCGTCGGATAGTTCCTCTCATGAACCCTCAGCTGTCTTGAAGCATAAGCTATAACCTGCTTATTCTGCATCAACACGCCACCCAAACCCAACAATGAAGCATCGCAATAAACTTCAAATGATTCCGACGAACTCGGTAGTATCAGAATAGGAGCAGTAGTCAACCTTCTCTTTAGCTCTTGGAAACCTTCTTCACATTTTGAGTCCCAAACAAACGCTTGCCCCTTTCTAGTCAACATCGTCAACGGTAACGCCAACTTAGAAAATCCCTCAATGAACTTCCTATAATAACCAGCCAAACCAAGAAAACTTCGAATCTCAGCAACAGACTTCGGAGCTTCCCACTTAGATACCGCTTCTATCTTAGAAGGATCAACAGCCACACCACCTCTTGAAATCACATGACCAAGAAAACTTACCTCTCCTAGCCAAAATTCGCACTTGGACAATTTAGCAAATAACTTCTTTTCTCGTAGGACTTCTAAAACCACTCTCAAATGTTCAGCATGCTCTTCTTCAGATTTCGAATACACCAAAATATCATCAATAAACACCACAACAAACTTGTCTAGGTACGGATGGAAAATCCTATTCATATACTCCATAAATACTCCAGGTGCATTAGTCACACCAAAAGGCATTACAGAATACTCATAATGTCCATACCTTGTTCTGAAAGCAGTCTTCTGAATATCCTCTGTTTTCACACGGATCTGATGATACCCAGATCTCAAATCTATTTTACTGAACACACTTGCACCAACCAACTGATCCATCAAATCATCAATCCTCGGCAAAGGATACCGATTCTTGATCGTCACTTTATTCAGTTGCCTGTAGTCCACACACAACCTCATAGTACCTTCTTTCTTCTTAACCAATAGCACTGGTGCACCCCACGGTGACACACTCGGACGAATAAATTTCTTATCCAATAGATCTTCCAACTGACTCTTCAATTCAGTTAACTCAACAGCAGACATACGGTACGGAGCCATCGATATCGGCCTAGTACCAGGTACCAAGTCAATAGAGAACTCCACTTCACGCTCTGGCGGCAATTCATTCACTTCTTCCGGAAACACATCAGGAAAATCACACACCACAGCTAGATCGCAAATCATCAGTTTATCTTTAGCCTCCAAAGTCGCTAACAGCATAAACAACTCTGCCCCATCAGCTACTTCCTCATCCACTTGTCTCGCTGATAGAAACAAACTCTTTCCTTCCTCACTCTCAGGAAATATCACAGTCTTATCAAAACAATTGATAGAAACTCGGTTAAACACCAACCAGTTCATACCCAGAATAACATCAATCTGCACTAGTGGAAGACACACTAGGTCCATCCCAAAGTCCCTACCAAAAATACTCAAAGGGCAATTTAAACAAACCGAAGTAGTAGTCACTGAACCCTTCGCAGGAGTATCAATTACCATACTACCAAACATCTCAGATATCTCTAACTTAAGTTTCACAGCACAATCCAAAGATATAAAGGAATGAGTCGCACCTGTGTCAATAATAGCTACAAGAGGAAAGCCATTAATATAACACGTACCTCGGATCAAACGATCATCGGCAGAAGTCTCAGAACCCGATAAAGCAAAGACCTTGCCTCCTGACTGATTCCCTTTCTTCGGCTTCTGACACTGACTTCCAATATGCCCTTCTTCTCCGCAATTAAAACAAATCACTTCCTTGTGCTTGCAATCAGCTATTGCATGGCCAAACTTACCACAACGAAAACACCTCTTTACTTCAGCAGTGCATACATTACTCTTATGACCAGCCTGACCACACTTGAAGCAAACTATACCAGTAAGAGCACCTCCCCCACTAGCTCTCTGAGCCGGAGCAGCTCTTTGTCTCCCTTTTCCAGCTGGAACATCATACGGCTTGCCACGGTTTTGATGTTGCTTGCCTCTGCGGTCACTGACAATCTTGTAATGAGCATTATTGTCTTCTTCAAATATCCTGCAGCTATCAACCAAATCAGTAAAAATGCGTATCTTCTGATACCCAACAGCCTTCTTAATTTCAGAGCGCAATCCGTTCTCAAACTTGATGCACTTTGAAAATTCAGCACCACCACCAGTGTAATGAGGATAAAATTTGGACAGCTCCACAAATTTCGCAGCATAATCAGTGACAGACATGTTTCCTTGCTTCAGCTCAAGGAATTCAATTTCCTTCTTACCACGGACATCTTCCGGATAATACTTCCTCAGAAATTCCCTACGGAATACATCCCAAGTAATGACTTCACCTGCCACGGTCAACCTCTCGTGAGTCTCTAGCCACCAGTCATCAGCTTCGACTGCTAGCATGTGAGTACCATACCGAACCTTCTGAGCTGGAGTGCAATCCATAACACGGAAGATTCTCTCAATCTCTTTCAACCATCCCAAGGCTGCATCTGGATCATGCTTCCCTTTAAACACCGGCGGATTCTCTCTCTGAAAAGTCGCCAAGCTACGTGACCCAGCATCACCACCAGCATTTGGCAAGTTCTGCACCGCTTGTGCCATTGCTTGCATTGCGGCAGCCATTGCAGCGTCATTCCTTCCAGCCATTTCAACTTAACAATCCAACACAACTTAACATTAGATTAATAACAATTACACAATTGTTAGACAGTAACGACACGACAACTGGCCGGACAGACCGACCTGCTCTGATACCACTAATGTAACACCCTTCTAAATACCCCAAATATTTAATTAAAACAACAGCATATAAATCAATATCAGAGTAATCATGCTCCAAGGGTGTCACATAATACTTCACATAATTCACCGTAAAAATCAGTCATGCTCATTATTTAATCCAACATAAACACTTCTTTAAAAATTCGCAGCGGATAGAAACATTCAACATCTGTAATATCTTAAAATTAACATTTATTCAACAAATAAAACATCCCGTCCCGATGTTACATCTATCAGAGCATGACCCACTAAAACCACTCTAGACTTCAAGCACTAGCTTCTACTCAACTCACTGCTCGTTACCTGAAAAATATAACTGTAAGGGTGAGTTCCTCAATCGATATAACAAATATTATAAATCATCATGTTATGTTAAGTAACTTTACACGTTAATCACCCACATCATATCATGCATTCGGTAGCAGCATATTCCACTCAACATCATATTCAAACACAACGTAAATGCAACTCAAATGAGACTCGACTCTTCATGCATGTGGTACCATTTGGAGTAAAACTCCCAACTTAAAATCATTGTCAGTTTAGTGGGCATCAAGGCATAAGCCTTCAACTTTCAACTTAAAATTTTTGCCAATCCAGGCCAACGTGGTGTGAGCAAAAGCCCCATAATTTTGCCAATCCAGGCCAACGTGGTGTGAGCAAAAGCCCCGACTTAATGCATATGAATGTATATGGCATGTACGACTTGAAAGTTCAACAACATAATAACAACGACAACATAACAGCTTTTTTTTTCAGCAACAACAACTTAAAAATCAACTTTGGCTCATCAGCCTACAACTCAGCATTTTCAACAAAACAACTTGTATTCAACTTTGGCTCATCAGCCTACAACTTAATATTTTCCACAAAAACAACTTATCAACATATTTGCATCAACATTTCGCAACATAGATTCCACGAATTTATTTATCACAATTGGATACAATAGGCCAATCACCAATTACACTTACATCATAAAAATCAACCATTTTTACATACTGCAACAGTGTTAACCGGTTAACGCTATAGGTTAACCGGTTAACGCAGGAAAATTTCAATTCCAGGCAAAACGCAACAGTGTTAACCGGTTAACGCTATAGGTTAACCGGTTAACGCAGGCAAAACTCAACATTTTTCACAATTTATAACAGTGTTAACCGGTTAACACCCTGGGTTAACCGGTTAACGCAGGCGAAACAGCAGTTCCTGCGCTAACACAAGGCAGAATGCAGAGTTTTCCGCATTTTCCGCCGTTGGAGGACTTCCGGACCTCCGATTCAACTTCCGTAAAAAGCTATACGCTCAGAAATTCACGATACACTCAAACACAAATTCAATTTCAGCTTTAATACGACTTATTCAACATAATTTCTCAGCATTCTAAATCCCAATTAGGGTCAATCGACGGCTTATCACTACCCATTACATGTTAATCGATAATACCCATTAAACGACGATAAACCCCCCTTACCTTAACAATCCGGCAACTCTTCGAGCTTCAAGCTTTTCCGTTCTCCAACCTTTGCTCTACAGCTCTTTGCCCTTTTCCTCTTCTCTGCAGCTTCTCAGTTTTCACGTAAAAAACCTTTTCCAAAAATGAAAACCTTTTCTCTTATTCCACTTATATATTTTCCAATAATAATTATTATTCCAAAATAATAATAATAATCCAATAATTCAATTTATTTAATTAAATTATTAAATATATTATTAACTTAATTAAATAATTCTTTTACTTTATTTGGGGTGTTACATGATACACCACTGAGGTAGTTTAGCCCTCTTACTCCATGTAGTCTGGAAGTCCTGTCACCTTTTTGGCAGGCATTCAGCTGAAGTCCTCCTTATGAGGCCATGTTTGTGATTGTTTACATTTGTGCCAAAGACCTCTAAATGAGGCATGTTACTTGATAAGTCCTCCTAAGTGAAGAGGCAATTGACAGATAGAAGGGATTAGCAATCAATCCCCTGTTATTCAGTGAGTCGTTCTTTATGCTCGCACTACGTGTTGATGCTCTAGAACAAGTACCCAAGATCTTGTTTAGAGTCTGTCAAGTGGAATAGGATCCCTCATTCTGGATCCCCACACTTTCTTTATCATAAGCTCACCCAGCCCAGGGTTAAGAGCATGAGGTCTCATCCTCATTTCCATCTTTCATCAGCTTCACCCTAACTCTCAATGTTAGTGGTTAAGAGCTTCAGCATACCCCTACAGTTTTGGCTTGTTTGTCGAGGTTGATATGACCCCTCTTGACTAAAGCCCAACCATTTGTCTGGGCCTCTTGTTTGTATACAGAGTGTGATATTTGGTTGCTTGTTTGCTTACTTGTGAACCTTTCATGTGTTTGTTTATCATGCATTCTATTTGCTTGCTTGTTTGAGGAGTTAGATGTAAGTCCATTTATTGGCATTCTATTTCCTGTTTTATTTTGTGGAGTTGGATATAAGTCCATATATTGGCATTCTATTTCTTGTTCGTTGTTTGGAGTTGGATGTAAGTCCATTGATTAGCATTCTGTTTCCGGATTTTGTTGTTCTCTTATGAGACTTGCTTATTGTTTATACCTTGTGTTGCCTGATTCCAAAGGAACTTACTTGGATCATCTCTATGATCTTGAGAAAGGAACTCCTATTTGTGGTTGCATCCCTTAACCCTCACCCTTTTTGTGCTTAACTTTGATCCATATTTTCATCCTAAACCCAAACCAGAAAACTTTTGTGCAAACATTTGACTTGTTTTCAACATTAGAACCCTAGGCCTTATGCCTTTGATTTTCAAACTTTCTTTTCATAATACTCATTTTGAATTGAACTTTAAGTCAACTTTGACTATCTTTGTGAATATTTCTAATTGGTTAATTCAACCCACTCAATTGTCTTTTGTGGCCCTTGTCCACTTCTTAATCAAATTTTCATGCATTAGTCATAGATCTGAATTATCTTAGTGGTTGATGTAAATCTCACCGCATCCTTAGTGGTTGAATTGTAAGACTTCCCTGCTTATTATAGGGTTAACCCCTCACTAGCATGTTGAAGTTATTCCCACATGGTGGATTGTTGGTTCAGGTCGAGTTTTCTCCCTTTGATAATGAAAGACCTTAAGGCTTTTGGACCAATCAATCCACTCACTGTTTTGAAATCTTTTACCCGAACTACGGGGTTTTGATCCTTATCTTTCATGAGAAGGTACGTAGGCAATGGGTTCATCCATCCAAACACAAAAATGTAAATAAACTTGTATATTCTTCTCTCATCTCTTCAATCATGTTTGCACAAAATAATTTCATAAACAATAACCTTTTGCAACAAGCGTGAAAAGGGCTCCCTAGGAGTACCTAGGATGTTGTGGGTGCCTAACACCTTCCCATGACATAACCAACCCCCTTACCCAGATCTCTGTCTTTTACTAGTTTTATTTGTAAAACTTTTTAGGCTTTTGTTCGCTTTCTAGCCATTCCTTTGGATAAATAGAAGTGCGGTGGCGACTCGACTTTGTATGATTTACCTTGGATCTAGTTAATATTTCCAATGGTAACGAATACACCGCTACACTCATCAGGGAATTCAAACTTCATCGGTTGATAATCTTCAATGGGTTGCTGGGCAAGGTAATCAGACAATACACTCCCCTTGATTGCTTTCTGAGAAGTATACTGAATATCGTACTCAGTCAAAATCATTTGCCATCTCGCAACCCGTCCGGTCAATGTTGGCTTCTCAAATATATACTTGATCGGATCCATCTTGGAAATCAACAAAGTGGTATGAACCAGTATATACTGTCTCAGTCGGCGAGCAGCCCATACCAAAGCGCCGCAAGTCTTCTCGAGCAGTGAATATCTTGTTTCACAGTCGGTAAACTTTTTGCTAAGGTAGTAAATTGCATGCTCTTTTCGACCAGACTCGTCATGCTGCCCCAGTACACACCCCATAGACCCCTCGAGGACTGTCAAGTACAGAATTAACGGTCGTCCCTCCACAGGAGGCATCAGAATCGGAGGCTCCTGCAAATATTCTTTTATTTTTTCAAATGCCGCTTGGCAATCATTATTCCACCTGACCGTTTGATCTTTTCTCAACAACTTGAATATGGGTTCACACGTGGCTGTTAGATGAGATATGAACCGTGAAATGTAGTTCAATCTACCTAAAAAACCACGAACCTCCTTCTCTGTTCTCGGTTCAGGCATTTCTTGGATCGCTTTTACTTTAGCAGGATCAACCTCGATTCCTCTTTCGCTCACAATAAACCCCAGCAACTTACCGGACCGCACTCCGAAAGTGCACTTATTCGGATTCAACCTCAATCTGAATTGTCTCAATCGGTCAAACAACTTGGCCAGATCCACCAGATGCCCCTCTTCTGTTTGGGACTTTGCTATCATGTCATCAACATAGCATTCGATTTCATGATGAATCATATCATGAAACAAAGTCACCATAGCTCTTTGATACATGGCACCGGCGTTCTTGAGACCGAATGGCATCACCTTATAGCAGAAAGTGCCCCATGGTGTGATGAACGTTGTTTTCTTCATATCATCTGGTGACATTTTAATTTGATTATAGCCAGAAAAGCCATCCATGAAGGAAAACACTGAGAATTGAGTTGTATTATCTACCAACACATCGATGTGAGGTAATGGGAAATCATCTTTCGGGCTAGCTCTGTTCAAATCCCAGTAGTCCACACATATCCTCACCTTCCCATCCTTTTTCGACACCGGCACAATGTTCGCGACCCAAGGCGGATAATTAGTGACAGCTAGGAAACCAGCATCCAACTGCTTTTGCACTTCCTCTTTAATTTTCATGGCCATCTCAGGTCGAGTTCTACGCAACTTCTGCTTCACTGGAGGACAATTTGCTCTCAATGGCAATTTGTGCACAACGATGTCGGTATCCAACCCTGGCATATCTTGATAAGACCAGGCGAAGATATCAACATACTCTTTCAACAAGGCTACCATTATGCTCTTGACATTCACCTCCAAAGCAGCCCCAACCTTTACTTCTTTTCTGACCTCCTCGGTACCAAGATTCACAATCTCGACTTGCTCCTCGTGCGGTTGGATCACCTTCTCCTCTTGCTTCAACAACCTGGCTAATTCCTCCAGCAGTTCACATTCTTCTTCGCCTTCTTCTTCGGCATGATAGATCGGATTATCGAAGTCATATGAGAGTGTAACAGGATTATTATCAATAAGATCCGGAGGATGATCGCATCTGCATGAATGTTGATTCATGCATTGCTTTAGAGTCGGGACGCGACAAATAAAGAAGGAAAATGAAAACAAACATTTCCATTTTTATTTATTTTTTAAACTGCAAAAATAAATGAAAAACAGGGAACACCGCTTTTAATGCGAAAAACATCCTTTTATTAATGATGCAAATATTGCAAAATGAAACACATGAGGTGGCCCTTACAATGAACCATTACGTTTCGGGCAAAACGTATGGCTTTCATGCAGACAGAATTGAAAAACAGAAATATTACTCTTCACGTAGAGTGACAGTGATGATCTTTTCGGCCTTCCAGTTCTGGATCTCCATCCCTGGTACGCACGGTTTTATCCACGAGTCGAGCTCGCAGTCACTGTCAATCTCTTCACCCACCGCACAGACGTGATCTGGATCTAGCATCCCAGCACTGGTGAACGTGAACGGCTGACGACGGCCTCTATTCTGTCCCGACGAGCCTTGGCCCGACTGATAACCAACCCCAAACCTGTCTTCTTTTGCGGCAATGTCTATCATCCTTCCCCAACCTGGGGCTTCTCCATTCTTCACTACCTCCGCAGCCTGTTTGTAAGAAGAAATGGACGGTTTTTTCTCTTCCTTGACAAAAATGGCATTTTCCACCTTAACAGTTTCAAACGCCTGACTTGGTGTTTCAAATATTTCACCGTCCATTTCCACATATTTGAACGATGACAAGTGGCTGACGAAAATATCTTCCTCCCCACACACCGTCACGACCTGCCCGTCCCAGATATACTTCAACTTCTGGTGCAAAGTCGATGTCACTGCCCCTGCAGCGTGTATCCATGGTCGACCCAACAAGCAATTGTATGCCGGCTGAATATCCATGACATAAAACACATACTTGAACACCTCGGGCCCGATCTTCACAGGGAGCTCCACTTCCCCAAACACATCCCTCTTAGAGCCATCAAATGCTCTTACCACCAGATCAGTAGGCCTTAACACTACTCCTTCACAATCCAACTTTTCCAGGGCCTTCTTAGGCAACACATTGAGTGACGAGCCGGTATCCACCAGAACGTGCGAAAGCACTGCTCCTTTACACTCCATCGAGATGTGTAATGCCTTGTTGTGATTACGCCCATCTACAGTAAGATCAAGATCAGTGAAACCCAACCCATGGCTGGCATTGACATTAGACACCACTGTCTCCAACTGATTTACCGTGATCTCTTGCGGGACATAGGCTCTCTTCAAGATTTTCAACAAAGCCTCCCTATGCCCTTCTGAGCTCAGCAGCAATGATAAGATTGAAATCTTGGACGGCGTTTGCTGCAAATGGTCAACAAGTTTGTACTCAAACTTCTTGATGATCCTCAGAAACTCCTCGGCTTCATCATCAAGTTCTTTTTCCGACCCAACAAGCGTCGGTGCCGCTATAGGAGTACCCTCACTCGCCACCTGCTTACCTCTTGCCCTGGCTAAATCCTCGGCCTTATCTCTCTTTTCTTTTTCTGCCTCCCCACTCCTTAATGGGTCAGGCGCAAACAACCTTCCGCTGCGAGTGAAACCAATAGGTCCGGAATTATCCACCTTTGAAACGGTAGTTTCACCTGCAGCCTGATCCTCCTGCTTCTCTCAATTGCAATATACCTCCCCACCATAATCCCACGGTACAGCATCATCATTTTCATATGGAATAGGCCCCGGTACCGTGATGGTAACTGGAGATGCATCTGTCGGCACTGACAAGTTGATAGGATCAAAATAAATGGTTATGATGGAAACATCCTCCTTCCCCAAATCAACTCTCTCAAATCGGAGACTTCCCTCCTCCATCATTCTCTGGATAGCCTCCCTCAACATCACACATCCATTTGGAGCAACAGTGCAAGCGGCACAACAATTATCACAACCCGGAAAAACTCCATTTGCTGACAATTGTCTCTTGACCTCAGTCATTGGAGTCCTCAATCGATCCACGTCCATCACCCCAATTGTCCTCCTATCCTCAGAAATTGCATTCACCCCCATTTGACAATGCATCGGCATGGGATTAGCATTAACGTTCGGCGATGGTGCAAAATTGATGGCTTTGGAGTCTACCAAGTTCTGGACCACATGCTTGAAGGCTTTACAATTCTCAACATTATGTCCAGGGGCACCAGAATGGAATTCGCACTTGGCATTCTCATCATAGTTGGCAGGCCTCTGGTCTGGTCTCAACGGAGTCAATGTTCTCAGCTGAACCAACCCCAGATCTTTCAACTTCTTTAACAGGAAAGCATATGTCACAGGCGGCCTATCAAACTGACGATCAGTCATCCTTCCTCTCACTTGATACCCGGCCCGTTGTGTTCTCTGCTGAAATGGTTGTCGTTGCTGTTGTTGTTGTACAGGTTGATTATCAGCAAGAATTGTTACTGCAGCAGTATGCTGGTAGTAACGATCCCTACCATGTCCTCTCTGGGCATACACAGCACTCGTGTCACCCTCCTTCTTACGCTGACCGTTACCAAAGGGCTTCTTCGATCCAGACGATGAAGCATTTCCCTGTATCTTTCCCATTTTTAGCCAGCTTTCAATTCTTTCACCAGCCACTACGATGTCTGCAAAACCAGTGACGGGACAACCCACCATTCTCTCAGCAAAAGTCCCCTGAAGGGTACCCATGAATAGATCAGACATTTCCCGATCTACCAACGGTGGTTGAACTCTGGCAGCCAACTTCCTCCACCTTTGTGCATACTCTTTAAACCCTTCATTTGGCTTCTGAGACATACCCTGCAACTCGGTACGGCTAGGTTCCATGTCAGCATTGAATTGATACTGTTTAAAGAAAGCATCTCCCAAATCCTGCCAGCTCTTGATATCCGATGATCTCAACTTGGTATACCACTCCAGAGACCCACCAGACAAGTTGTCCTGGAAGAAGTACATCCAGAGCTTCTGATCCATGATATAGGCAGATATTTTCCGGACAAAGGCCTGGAGATGAGTTTCCGGGAAAGAACTTCCATTATACTTATCAAATGTGGGCACTTTAAACTTCTGTGGGATCACAATCCCCTCAACCAGCCCCATGTTCGTCATATTGATAGCCCCATGAGAGGTATGGCTTTCCAGAGCCCTGATCTTCTCTGCCAGTACCTGAATTTCTTTATTCGGTGGTTGAATACCGTACTGACCAAATTGCTCGTTCAGCACCGAGAACTGATCTTCTTCTTTATCCTCCATAGCCCCAAAGAAAGGAGGAAACTGATTATCCTTCACAGGACCTGGCCCACCGCCTGCAGTGAAACCAAAACCACCACCATTGTTGATCACTACACCAGATGTAGTTGCCTTCCTTCTGGCATCACCACCATCCCTAGAACCACCAAGACCGTTGTTGGAAACACCCTCTTGATTATTGCCACTATTGGCAGCCGAAGCCCGCTCAAGCTTTTCCACCTTCTCAACAAGTGCCTTCTGCCCCAAGGCGAACCCTTGCATGACGTTGATCAACTCTCCCATCTTCTCTTTCAGCTCAAGAATGTCAGCGTTGGGTAGATCCATCAGTTTGGATTTGTTGCGTCTGGTAGGGTATCTGTGCGGACGAGCTACGTGCAACGGGATGATTCTACGTGCGCGAGCAATGATTCCTGAAACATTCAAGCACGTTAGAAACCGACACCTGCAAAATAGAAGACAAGTTATTATGATTCATGCATGAATGCAATGTCTATCCATATGAGGAACACTCTGTCTTTCGATCCTGGTTTCATCGAGACGGATAATAATCCAACGGCAACATTCTGATATCAATCATCTGGTTTTCCCATACAAAATAGAGAGTTATGATTTAGCAAAGATATCACCCGACCATGTGTGTGTTATGTGAGTGCGCACAGAAAAGAAAATAAAGCTTGAAGATCAATCGTTGGATGACAATAACCACTGTATATCAAAAGTGCACTACACGTGTAAGAGTCATACATCACGTTTAATACAAACCAACAGTACAATTCTCCAGAATCAGAAAGAAAATACAAGCAAGTGAATTCCGTCAACATGCCTGACGGTAATCCAACACATGATGATAACTGCAACAAAAGTCTAAACTGAAGAAGGTCCCACAGAATGCTCTGCATCATCAACCATCCTGGTAAACTTCACGGAGAACCTGAGCTCAGTGTTCTCCTGCTGAAGTCTTCCCACCTCTTTCTGATGAATCTTCATCTGTCGGAAATAATGGTCCCTCTCAGCAAGATAATGATCTCTCTCAGCCATAATCTTCGCGTTCTCTTCTTCCTTAACTTTCAGCTTTGCTTCCCACTCGGCGGCGAGGGCTTTGGCTCTAGCTTCCCTCTGAGTCTTCACAAGGACTTGTCTCCTCTTCTCATCTTCAATGACTTTCACCGCTCTGGCCAACTTCTCCTTGGTAATGTCATGCTCCTTCGTAGATGACTCTAACTCTTGGTTGATCTTGCGGTAATAGGCGGTGTCTATCTTAAAACGCTTCACCTCCTGAGCATGTCTCTTAGCCTGGTCTTCTGCTTTCCCCTTGATTTCCTGATTATCCATTTGAATTCTAGCAACACTCATCTCCAACTCAGTCTTCTCTGCTTGCAGCTGATCTCTCTCCCTTTTCATCTCAAGGAACTCTTCCATACTGACAGAAGAACGGGATTCCTCAATCAACGGGTACCAAGGATCACCCACAGGAAATGGTAGATGCGTGAGCTCAACCCTCTTTATGAGCCAATCATCAAATGGAGGAAAAGACCTACTATTAACCCTACCAAAAGGAACCTTGCCCTTCCTTTGAATGTCGCGCCATGCATCAGACACTTGCCTCAACGATGTCTGATTACCCTCAACCGGGAAGTAGAAAGACTCCTGAATCTCACGCTCAAAGGGAGGACCCTCCATATCAAATCCCATTTGTCTCTTAAGAAGCACCGGGTTGTAATTGATACAACCTTGAACTCCTATAAGGGGCACATTGGGAAAACTCCCACAACTGCAAATGAAATCTCGTCCAGCCACACCATTGTGAGTCCAAGCTATGTCCTTGGCTCGCAAACCCATCAACTTGGTTGCCCACTTGACAGTATGATCAAGAAAGACAAAAGCACCTCTGGAAGGCAAATATCCCATGAACCATTTGTATAACAGTTGAGCATAACATCTAACCAATCCCCCATGCCGCTTCTCGTTCCGATTATGGACCGAGTAATAAACATCCCCAACCAAGGTAGGAATAGGATTCCTCTGCACAAACACCCAGATGGCATTAATATCCACAAAGTTCTTCTGATTAGGGAACAAGATAATTCTATAAATGCTTACAGCAAGCAAAGCACAAACCGTCTTCCAATCGCCCAAAGCAACATGCCCCTTAACCTTAGCCTCCAAGAAACTCAGATGAAACCCGGGAAACTTTCCCTTCTCCTTCAAACCTCCCTTAGTCACTTCGGGGCTCAAATAAAGAGCACGAGAGATCTCACCAACATCAGGTTCTTCCTTAGTGACATAGAAAGGAATCTGATTTCTGATCTGAATACCCAGGATACCGGCATAGTCCTCCATCAAAGGTCCCAACAAGTAATCCGGGAAGACAAAGCATCTCAAACCAGGATCATAAAACTGGAGAAAAGTATGGATGACGCTCCTATCCCCATCTGTGAGTCTGAAAACCATCTTAAGAATACCACCATAAGTCTCACGGAACATCCCCACATGGTCAGGCGTAATCAATGCTATCATATCTTTCAGCACACCAATCTCTGGATCAAAGAAACTGTAGACGACATCATCTTTCAAGCCAGTCCTCATATCTGGAACAAGGATGTCTCTCAACCAGGATCTCAATCAAGAATGTTCCCTGCATATGGATATACATGAGTTAGATGCGGATAAATGCAAAATGGGAATGATGCTGATGCATGAAAGCAATGCATAGTGCCATCCTCCAAGTCATCTGAACATCAATTGTACTGGATTCCGGTCTCTGAACTGATCACAACCATCTGAGGGACTGAGTAACCATAAAGCCAACTCGGGGTTCCGAAATAAACGGAACCTAAGGATATATCACCATTATCACAGGAAGGCCACTTATCTGATAACAACAAGATCCTCTGGACAAGCAACCCCCAAATTCAACCCGGGGATCCGAAATAAACGGAACCCGCTGATAAATACCACGGACAGAACTCCAGCGTCTCAAAAATAAATATCCATAAATCCGACTGAACCAAAGTCTCCACCACAGAGTCACCATCAGAACCTGTGTTTGCCAGAATCAAACCCCTCCCCTCACAGGTGAATTCTAATAAGGTTATCCTAAGGCGGATAATGGTCTCGACAATCGAACAAGATACTCAACGGGTTTGCCCTTTCGGGTGTGCCGTTGCAGCTCTCATAAGATCATCTAAGCCAAAGATCCGGGAAAGAAAGGTCACTGAAGTCAACAGCTCAAAAGAGGTAACCCAATCATAGTGGATACTCCACAAGGAGGGGCTTTCTCAAAAGAACCTCGTCCGGCTGTGGTATGTCACGTCGCTAAAAACATGTTGACCTAACATGATAGGAAACATGAGACCACGTTAATCCTAGGTGTATACTCGGGCCTGGGTTTTAGCCCCACTTAGAACACCCACCCCAAATCATAGGAGCCACACCTGTCCAGAATCCAGCACAGTAATATGATGCATGCAAACATATAGGCAAATATATACACAATATAATAATCATAAGTGCAATAAATAGAGCAGTAAAAGCAACCAAAACTACCCTAAAGAGCGCTAGGATTGACTCACTTAGGGAAGATGGACCAACAAGAGGTCAACTTACGTCCCCAGCTGAGTCGTCAGCTGTCGTAACGCGAAAAACAACCGGCGGAAAAAAAAACAAGTTTATAGAGCCGCCACCGACGCTATTCATCCTATGACGGAAAGGAAGCGCAGGACTAACCTAAGAAAGGGAAAGGAAAGGTCTCACGACCAGAGATTACAAGGTACGGGAGTCGGTTACGCAAGGGGAAGGTATTAGCACCCCTCACGTCCGCCGTACTCGACGGGATCCACGCTCAAAAGAATAGGAAAAGGTTGCTAATAAACTGCTCAAAAAATGCACACACTGGAATAATAAAACAGGTGGAAGAAGATGGAGGAAGGGGACTCGGCATGATGTTGCATCCTGGGCCTACGTAGTTTGTCAGAAACAAACATCAGAGTCAACGTAGTTCGGGGAAATGGGGAACATGCTCGCTAGGACCTCGCATCCTATGCCTACGTATCTTCTCTATCCGGAGAAAGAATCAGAGCACCCGTAGCTCGGCTAACACACGCCGAAACAAACACCAAAACGGGACGCTGAGACGTCAAAAGAAACACTCAACAGGAAACAGACTGCCAATACATGGACTTACGCCCGACTCCTGACAACAAAAAGGAAACAGAATGCCAATACCTGGACTTACATCCGACTCCAAACAACAACAAACAAATAGGAAACAGAATGCGAATACATGGACTTACATCCGACTCCAAACAATAGCACACGCTAACCAGCGAACACCAAAGAAAAAGGTTATCACATTGACAAACTAAAAGGGAGTCTGGAACTCGAGCCTAATAGTTGTCACACAAACACAATGAGACGCTGAGACGTCAAAAGAAACAAAAAGGTTAAAAAGAAAAAAAAGGGCGCCCAGAGAGATCTCGCTCGATCTCCTGCCTACGTATCTCATCTGGTATGAGAATCAGGGCGACGTAGTTCCCCTTAACAGGGGAGAAAGACTCCTAATCAGAGACCGAGGAAATAACAAACTAAAAGGGAGACTAACTCGAGCCTAATAGTTGTCATGCAATCCACAAACCCTAAATTGAAGTCTCTAATCATGCATCTAACTCACACAGGAAGCAAGTCAGCTCAAAAACATCAACACCAGTGAACAAGTATCACACCCTATATCCATACAAGAGGCCCAAACAATGGGTAGGCTTTAGTCAAGAGGGGTCATATCAACCTCGACAAACAAGCCAAACTGTAAGGGTAAACAGAAGCTCTTAACCACTAATATTGAGAGTTAGGGTGAGCAGATCAAAATGGTAATGAGGATGAGACCTCATGCTCTTAACCCTGGCCAGGGTGAGCTCAATGTCAAAGAAAGCGTGGGGATCCAGAAAGAGGGACCCTATTCCACTTGACTGACTCTATACAAAGATCTTGGGTACATGTTCCAGAGCATCAGCACGTAGTGCGAGCATAAAGAACGACTCACTGAATAACAGGGGATTGATTGCTAATCCCTTCTATCTGTCAATTGCCTCTTCACTTAGGAGGACTTATCAAGTAACATTCCTCACTTGGAGGTCTTTGGCACAAATGTAAACAAACACAAACAGGGCCTCTTAAGGAGGACTTCAGCCAAAATGCCTGCCAAAAAGGTGACAGGACTTCTAGACTACATGGAGTAAGAAGGCTAAACTACATCAGTGATGTATCAACCACAATCCAAAGCTTAAGCAAAAGCAAAACTAGCAAGCAACTAATGTACCTGTACAAAAGCTTAAACAGTTAATATCTCAATCAGAAAACCAACAGACAACAGTGGAATCATTCAACAGTTTTACACAATACAAGGCACAAATGCAAGCACTCAGATGAGTTCATCACATCAATTTACCTACAAAACAACAATAGTTAGTGTTCAAAATCATTTGCATCTCACAAAGTGAGACCAAACCAATCATCAAGGCTAATGTCCAAACCTGAAACACAAAGCACAATTAGTTATGTACAAAAATGCTAGTGCAAAGACTAGGTCCAAAACCAACCCAAATGATCAAAACAGAATTCAATCTTTTGCATAATGCACATTCAAACAATCAACAAAATGTCCTCAAAAGGACCAACATCAATTCATAAGGCAAATGCTTCAAACAATTCATGTCATGCAAAGGCAAACAATGTGCACAAAGTTGGACATCCAAATTAGAAAATCCAAATCAAAATAGAAATGCATCCAATGAACATGAAATTTTTTATGTGAACTCATCATGTCATGAACAAACAATTTGCAAAAAATTAGATCCAGAAGAGCTCAAATGATAGGTAAACAAAAATGCACAAATGCTACATCCAAAATGTGACACAAATTGTCACAACATATCTTCATGTGTTCAAAACAGTGATAACATATGATAACAATTCCAAACCAAAGCTCAAAAATCAAATCACATGTGAGGATCAAGCATACCAAATTTCAGGTCAATTGGATTAAAGATGAGCATTTCACAAAGCAATGAACCATAGCATATCAATTTTGCACAACATGGATTCAAAAATTCCAAAATAAAAATCCAGAATTAAACAAATCATGAAATAAATGCTATAAAAAACTAGAGATTAAAACAAAATTAGGAAAAAAATTGGAGTCAAATTGGACATTTCTACTATTTTTTATGATTTTTTTGAAGTCTCGAACACGCGCACTAAAGGATAATGAGGATATTCAAACAATTAAATCCAGAAAACATGCGCCAGGTATCGAACGCGCGCTAGCCAGGTTAACAAGCAACATGAAACGCTGTGTTTCATTTAATATGTGGCAAGCCACACAAGCGGTCAAAGAACACACGCAGGCAAAGTCAAAGAATCAAGGCCAATCATAATGCTACGCTAGCACACACGTGGATCCAAGTCAGCTAAAACCCTAGGAATACGCAGAGACGCCAGAACAGTGGTTCCGGTCGTCTTTCCCGGTGGAATTCCGGCGGAGGTTCATGAAATTTTTCCAGAAATGAACGTATCATACATGGTTCGAAAGATCTTTCCACCAGGATCACGAATATGCATTCAAAACAACCTAAAACCTCATGGATTTCACAGATCGAGCAAAAACATTTTGGATCTCAAAACTTTAATTCAACATATCTTCCTCATTTTTCATCCATTTCAAGATCTAAACATATCAGCATGATCACCTAAGTGAGATCTACACAATTATGCACATAAAACATCAAAAGGTGAGGATCAAATTCAACCTACTTGGAAATGGCAGTGGCTGTACACGTGTCCTCAAGCTCTCATATGCTCCAGATCTTCTCCCTTGCACCTCTTTTGAAGCTTTGAATAAGAAGCAACACTTGAATCCTCTTAGATCTTGCTCAATCTCAAACTTCCATTGACATGTTCATGTGCTTGAATGGCTCGAATTCCAGTTCAATTGTCCAATCCAATGGTTGATTCTTGTTCAATGGAGCATGCTGAACATGATTATGCAAGAATATTGAAGAATTATGTCCCATGCCGGCGCATGGTCAGGCGATGGTGGGTGCAATTGCTGAAGATTCGGATCACGCTTGTGCGGTAGGTGAAGAGACTGACAGTGACTGCGAGTTTGATGGTTGGATAAAACCGTGCGTACCAGGGATGGAAGTCCAGAACTGGAAGGCCTGAAAAGATCATCACTGTCACTCATCCTGAAGAGTAATATTTCTGTTTTTTAATTCTGTTTGCATGAAAGCCATGCGTTTTGCCCGAAACGTAATGGTCCATTGTAAGGGCCACCTCATATGTTTCATTTTGCAACATTTTGCATCATTAATAAAAGGATGTTTTTCACATTAAAAGCGGTGTTCCCTGTTTTTCATTTATTTTTGCAGTTTTAAAAATAAATAAAAATGGCAATGTTTGTTTTCATTTTTCCCTTTTTTGATTTGACTTGTTCCAACTTCGAAAAATAATTCTCCTGATCTCGTTGATAACAATTCGGTTACACCTCTGTATGACTTCGACAATCCGATCTATCATGCCGAAGAAGAAGGCGAAGAAGATTGTGATCTGCTGGAAGATTAACCAGGTTGTTGAAACAAGAGGAGAAGGTGATTCAGCCGCATGAAGAGCGAGTTGAGATCGTTAATCTGGGCACCGCCGAGGTTGGAAAGGAAGTGAAAGTTGGTTCCGCCTTCGAGGCGAGTGTCACGAGCGAAGGTGATGCCATTCGGTCTCAAGAACGCCGGTGCTACTTATCAGAGAGCTATGGTGACTTTGTTTCATGATATGATTCATCATGAAATTGAATGTTATGTTGATGACATGATAGCAAAGTCCCAAACAGAAGAGGGGCATTTGGTAGATTTGGCCAAGTTGTTCGACTGGTTGAGACAATTCAAACTGAGGTTGAATTCAAATAAGTGCACTATCAGAGTGCGGGCCGGTAAGCTGCTGGGCTTATTGTGAGCGAAAGAGGAATCGAGGTTGATCTTGCTAAAAAAAAAGAGAAGAAAAATAGAAAGAAAAACAAGAAGTGCCTGGACCGAGAACAGAAAAAGAGGTTCGTGGTCTATTAGGTAGATTGAACTACATGTCATGGTTCACATCTCCTCTAACAGCCACGTGCGAACCTATATTCAAGCTGTAAAGAAAAGATCAAACGGTCAGGTGAAATAATGATTGCCGAGGGGCATTGAAGAATAAAAGAATAAGTTGCAGGAGCCTCCGATTCTGTTGCCTCCCTATGGAGAGAGACTGTTAATCTGTACTTGACGGTCCTCGAGGGGTCTATGAGGTGTGTACTGGGGCAGCATAACGAGTCTGGTTGAAAAGAGCATGCAATTTACCTTAGCAAAAAGTTTACCGACTGTGAAACAATACATTCACTGTTCGAGAAAACTTGATGTACTTTGGCATAGGCTGCTCGCCGACTGAGACAGTATATGCTGGTTCATACCACTTTGTGGATTTCGAGATGGATCTGATCAGGTAGATTTTTGAAGAGCCAGCAATGACCGGACGGGTTGCGAGGTGGCAAATGATTTTGACAGAATATGGTATACAATATACCTCTCAGAAAGCAATCAAGGGGAGTGTATTGTCTGATTACCTCGCTCAGCAACCTATTGAGGATTATCAACCGAGGAAGTTTGAGTTCCCTGATGAGGACATCTCGAGGTGCTCAAATCGAAAGATTGTGAGGAACCGATCTCGGAGGAGGGGCCTGACCCTGAATCCGAACGGATTCTGATGTCTGATGGGGGCCATTGACGTGAATGGTATGAATGGAGTTGTTCTGGTTGCGCTGAAAAGATCCCACATTCCTTGTGCTGCCTGACTAGCATTTGAATGCGCCAACGATGTGGCAAGAATGAAGCTTGTATCCTGGGTATCGATCTTCGGTGCGTGAGCCTACTGGGGCAAAGCCTTTCTAAGCTGGTATATGGAATGGAAGTTGTGCTACCGGTTGAGGTTCAGATTCCCTCTTTGAGAGTCCTGATGGACGTGAAGCTGCAAGAGGCTGAATGGGTAAGGACCCGGTATGAGGAGTTGAGCCTGATTGAGGAAAAGAGGCTGGCAGCCATCTGTCATGGGCAGTTATACCAGCAGCGAATGAAGCGTGCTTTTGACCGAAAGGTACGACCTCGTGTGTATCACGTGGGTGATATGGTGCTGAAAAGGATCCTTCCTCCTCAAAACGATCGAAGGGGCAAATGGACACCCAATTATGAAGGTCCATTCGTGGTCAAGAAGGTTTTCTCTGGAGGAGCCTTGTTGTTAACGACCATGGATGGCGAAGATTTTCCATCCCCTGTGAATGCAGACGCAGTTAAAAAATACTTCGTATAAGAGACCCGCTGGACGAAAAGAAAAAATAGTCCAGGCAAAAAAGGGCATCCCGGCGAACCAAAAAACAGAAAGAAAAGGTTCGGGCAAAAATTAGGGATAAAAAGATAAAAAAATTGTACACCCGGCAAGTCGAAAACCTGAAAAGGCGGCTTGGGCAAAAAAGGGTATCCCGGTGGACTGAAAACCCGAAAGGGCGGTCCAGGCAAAAGTGGGATTGAAACGAACAACTGCGTCTGGCATGATCGTTTGCGCTTTGGTTAAGGCACATGGATAATACCCGGTAGGGATCAATCGAAAGCGTCTTGTTCAGAAGGCAGAAAGCACGGAGAGTCTGAGGACATATGAGGTGTAACCGAGTTGGAACTCGATGAGATCACGGTTTCACATTGCCATTAGGATAGATTTTTCCTTTTGTGCGCAATTACCTCTTTTCAGGAATTGCTTCCTTTGTATTGCTCAATTTGAGCCACATTTTTCAATCAATAAAATGCATATTCAGTCAAATAATTTTGTTTTTGTTTTTCATTACCGCTTTGATTGCAAAAACATCTGATTATTTTGATAAAGAATCTTTGCATTTTTAAAGACATACAGGTCCCTTTCAATGCATGTTTATAAGATTGAGAGCTTGAAATCTTATTCGGAAGGTTGAGTGACCCAAGTGTTGAAATCTTGACACGCCTGGGGCACGATTTTATCTAACGATCTCTTTTGCAGGTGCTGTTAGATATTTTTCACTCACTTGCAGGTTGTGATGTGGAAGCTGTTAATAGAGCAATCCCCACGGAGTCCAATCAGGGACGAATGAATAGAAGCATGGTGAAAAAGGCGATGAAGGACGTACGACGATCCTGGATATTAATCAAGAAGACTCTTCAAAGTCTGAAGATTGAAAAGTCTGTATAAGTCCCAGGAGTTCGCTCTCCGTCGAGTGCGGAGCAGTTGGGAATACAAGGTGATGAATCAGAAAAGTCCAAACGAGTCTGGGAATTCTCAAAATTGGAAAGCGGATAGTGGATTTGGATGATGAATGCCGTGGTTCGACGAGTCGACGGGTGTTCAGTACCAGAATTTCCTCATCTCTCCAAGCAGAGTTGGGATGACTAATTCCTCAGCAGATTCAAGGTCTGTGACTTCTCTAGCAGAGTCAGGATGGTTATCCCCCAACAGGTTGGAGATCGGTGTTTCCTCAAGCAGCCAGGCCCGAAGGTTGCTGTTTCCCAGCGGAGGTATCTGTGGGTGGTGGTTTCCCAAGCGGAGTCGGGATTTATATCCCCAGCAAGTCAAAAACTGTTGTTTCCCCACAGAGTGCATTGGTGGTTCTTTCCCCAGCGATGTCCCCAAACGGATTGAGTGCAAAGGAGATTTTCCCCAGCAAGGGTTGCTTTTTCCCAGCAGCAGTGCTATTCCCCAGCAGGGTGGAGATCGGAGTGTTGCCGAGTTCCTCAGCAGGGTGTCTCGAGCTCCTCAGAAGAGTCCCTTGAGGGGGATGCTTTTTATACATTCATCATGTAGATAAGCATAGCATGTTGCATAATAAATCGCGTAGCATTTCCATGATTATGGAGCATTACGCTGAAAATGTCATGCATCATTATTGCAAGCATAAAGCTAGTCTCGAACCGTGGTTATCGTTTGAGGGGTGGTTTTACAAGAAAGTGAAGGTGTTACTCCGAGGAGTTTAGCATCGTGGTTTTAATCAACGGCAATTCCCCAATAGTGCGATATTGGAGGAAAAATTTCTGTCGAGCTGAGATGGGAATGTTAATCAAAGAAGTTTCGGGGTCCAAAAAGAAAAACAAGAAAGAATAATCCCCAGCTAAACGCGAAGTGTTCGTTGTGGAAAAGAGAATAGCCGATTCGTGGCTTGTTATCCCCAGCATGGGTCGTTGGCACGCGTGCTGACTCACTTATCACTGTTTTTATCTCTGCCGATGCTGATAGGCATGAAGAGTTTTCCGGTGTCCAGACCGAGGTGGCGTTCAGGCCAGTTGATGGGTATTCAGACCAGTTTTCCGGTGTCCAGACCGAGGTGGCGTTCAGGCCAGTTGATGGGTATTCAGACCAGTTTTCCGGTGTCCAGACCGAGGTGGCGTTCAGGCCAGTTGATGGGTATTTAGACCAGTTTTCCGGTGTCCAGATCGAGATGGTAGTCAGACCAGTTTTCCGGTGTCCAGACCGAGATGGTAGTCAGACCAGTTTTCCGGTGTCCAGACCAAGATGGTAGTCAGACCAGTTTTCCGGTGTCCAGACCGATGCGGCGTTCAGGCCAGTTCCCGGTATCCAGACCGATGTGGCATTCAGGCTAGTTTCCAATTTCCAGATCGAAGAAGTTCTCAACAATCAGGACGAAGAACTTGTGGCATCCAGGCCAATCTTCCGGTGGTCAGATCGAGGCGGGTATTCAGACCGATGCGGCGTTCAGGCCAGTTCCGATTTTCAGATCGAAGAAGCTTCCGACGATTAGATCGATGCAGCTTGCGGCAGTCAGGCCAGTTTCCCGGTATCCAGACCGAAGTGGTGTTCAGACCAAAGTGGTGTTCAGACCAAAGTGGCGTTCAGGCTAATCTCCCGGTATTCAGACCGACATTAATACTCTCATATTGTGATGTTCAGTATGCAGACTGACGAGCGGTATTCAGGCCATGGTTATCCCTGTGTTACCATTTATCCAGACGTATTTTTGTTCGGTGCTCAGGCCAATTTTCTCCGTATCAGACGGGTTTTTCTTTCAAGATTGTTTCTTTGCCAATTCTAACAGGCATTGTGAATTATTTTCCCATCAGAGTGAAAATTGTTCGTCTATTCTTGGTATTCAATCACTCTTCATCCTGATCATCTGAAAGCCGAGGCTATTCATATCGACAGGTTCACAGTGGATTGAATAGGGGCAGCTGTAACACCTCAAAATTTGTCCTCCTCTATTGGGACTAGCTTAGCATATTGCATTTCATTTCTTAGGTCATTAGTCATTGCATATTGGCATATCATGTGGCAACATTAAGCAAGTCATCCTCCTAGGTCTTGATCAGAAGATAAGGAGGTTGAGATTCAAGCTGAGGGTTTCATGAATTGATCATTAATCATCTGAGGGTTTGTGCTTCAAATTAGGGTTTCTTGGTTCTCAAGGAGGGTGATCATTATCTTGGTTGAAGTGGTACATCATCATCATCATGGTCTTGTCATCACCAAGAGATTCCTTATGCTTGATCAGATGCCTTGAGATTAGGGTTTTGACCTCTGGTCAACCCTAATCATCTGAATTGTGCCAATCAGGGCTTGTCAAGGAGAAGAGGTCTTCATTGAGATGAGAGATCATTTCATGGTTTCATTGAGCTTGTGGAAGCTAGGGTTTCATGGTTGAGCCATTTCATCAGAAGATTGAGGCTCAATTTCATCTGTGCATAGCCAATTCATCTATCAGTCAACAAAGGTCAACCACCAGTCAACTGTTGGATTTGGAGGTGGGAGAGGGTTAGAAACACTTCATTCATGTCCAAACAAGTTTCATTTGACATTTCAAACATCAACAATGAAGAAAATAAAGTCAGATGAAAACTTTCCAAAAATAGAAAGTGACTTGTAATTCAAAATTGCCAAAAATGGAAAGGTCTTCTCCTTAAAATTACATGTCCAAAAATGCTTCAAATGAAATTTTGTCCAACATGAAAGTTGAAGATCTTGCTCTCACCTTTCCCAAAAGTCCAAGAACATCCATTTCTCATTTGTGGTTGGCAAGTTATGATCAAATCATTGTCAAGAAAATTTGAACTTCAACAAGGCATAACTTTTGAACCAAAAGGCCAATTCATGTGGTTCTTTTTGGAGCATTCTTCTCTTGTCATGCTCTATCCAAATTACATATCCTAGGCCATGCATCTTGCTCAAAAAAATGTTGCATTTTTCATGTGAATTCCATTTGAAAATTGGAGGGAAAAGGCAAATTTGAAAATTATTCATTGTTTTCACTTGCAATTGCTTGCATTGGCTTAGAAACAGCATTTTGAAGTGAATTAAAACCAGAACATTGCACTGTTACATTGATTTTCATGCATGTAGGGTGGATTTGCTAATGTGCACCAAAACTTCCAATTTCACTAATCATGAGTATTTTGGCTAATTGTGACTAGCAGCATCATTAGCATCACATATAAAAGCTAAATCCTAACTGCTTTTGAGTTAATCATAACAGAATTGAGATCTAGATCTAGAAATCCAAAAATTCTTCAACTTCTTCTCTCACTTTTTTTGCAATTTTCTTCACAAACATTGCATCATCCTTGGTCAATCCTTCATCCATGTGCATAATTGAGTTGAATTGAAGCAAGATCCATTGATTCTCAAGCCAATTCAAGAACTGTTGCAAGTGTGCTCATCAATGACAATTCGAGTTTTCAGCTAGATCGTGTACCATTAACATCAAAACTCTCCTCCATTCATTCATATGAGCACTAAGGAGTTTCTGTTTGGATCTTCCAGGACTTGAAAGCATCGATTTCATAACTGCACTTCCAACAAGGTACATTAGTTGCTATAGTTCATTGTGAACTTGCTTTTGCTGTTGCTTGGTTGCTTAACCAATTGAGGTATAACTCACTAACTCCATGTAGTCTGGAAGACCTGGCCTGTTACTTGGTCAGGCACCTGTCTGAAGCCCTCCTTAAGAGGCAATGCTTGTGATTGTTTATCTTTGTCCCCAAGCAGGAAAAGACCTTGAATAAGGCAATTGGCAGATACAAGAGATGTGCAATCCATCTCCTGCTAGTCAGTTGAGTCATCCCTTTGCTCACACAACTGGTGTTGATGCAGTGTGGATAGTAACCCAAGATCCAGTTGAGTCAGTCATAAGTGTAGAAGGGTTCCCACTTTCTGAACCCACACTTCCTTTGTCTAAAGCTCTCCCAGGCCAGGGATAAGAGCTGTGAGGTACACCCCTCACTTCCTATTTCATCTGCTTCACCCTAACTCTCAATGTTGGGGTTAAGAGCTAACATCACCCGATTACAGTTGGCTTGCTTTTGCAGCCTAACCCTTGTGTGAGCCCACTTTGTCTGTATATAGTGTGTGCTAATTGTGAATGTTTGCTTTGTTTTGATTATGCTTGCATGCTTTGCTTTGCCTATTTAGGATTAGCTTGCAGCCTGTGCAAGTAGATAGAAAACTCAACCTATGACCATTGTGGAATACATGATAACTATTAGGCTCGAGTCAGTCTCCCTTCTAGTTGGTCATTTCCCAGTCTCTGGTTAGGAGAAAGTTTCTCCCCTGTTCAGGGGAACTACGTTGCCCTGATCCTCATACCAGATGAGGTACGTAGGCAGGAGGTCATACGAGATCTCTCCGGGCACCCTTTTTCTTTTTTTTGTGTGTTTGCTTGACAGTTATTAGGCTCGAGTTCCCGACTCCCTATTAACTTGTTATCTGTTTCTTTCTTGTGTGTTAGGAGATGGATGTAAGCCCAGCGATTGGCATTCCGTATCCTATGGTTGTGTGCTTGGAGTCCGATATAAGTCCAGCAATTGGCATTTGGTTTCCAGTGTGGGTTTGTTTGGTTCGGAGTCTGATGTAAGTCCAGCGATTGGCATTCGGTTTCCATGTTTGCTTGTTTGTGTGTGTTTTGTTTCGGCGTGCGTGAGCCGAACTACGGTAGCTCTGATTCTCATTCCAGATGAGATACGTAGGCATAGGATGCGATATCCTATCGAGCCCTTTCCCCTCTTTCTCCACCTATGTTGTGTGTGTGTGTGATGTTTGTGTTAGCAACCTTTTTCTTTCCTTCTGAGCGTGGATCCCGTCGAGTACGACGGATGCGTAGGGGTGCTAATACCTTCCCTTCGCATAACCGACTCCCGATCCCATCTCTCTTTGGTCGCGAGACCATGTCTTTTCCAGGTTTACTTCGAGCGTTTCCTTTCCCTCTTTTGGGATAAATAACGCACGGTGGCGGCTCTGTGTTGTTTTGTTTTAGCCCGCCGGTTGTTTTTCGCGGATGCGACACCTAGCTCATATAAACCCAATATAACAATCATGTGATCTTCATCATCAGCAAATACCTCCTTTCTTTGAGAAGCCCTGGTTGAAAGAATGTCATTGATTAGGGTTTACCAGAGGTCAAAACCCTAATCCAAAGGAACTTGAGAATGAATCATGAAACTCTTGATGATGATAGAACCATGATGATGGTAATATATCCTTGCAAACAAGATAATGCTCAAGACCTTTGAAGGATCAGGAAACCCTAATTGAAGTGCAAACCCTCAAATGGTTGATCATCAATTCATATAGACCCTCAGGCTTGAATCATGTAACTTCTCCATCTTTTGAAAGACTTTGTGACCTTCTTATTTCAAATGAAATGCAAAATGCAATGCCTAATGTCCTAAAGTATGAAATGCAATATGCCAAACTAGTCCCAAGAAGAGGAGGGCAAATTTTGAGGTGTTACACCTTGCTCTTGATATTTCTATTTGATTGTTGATTATTGCTTGATTTTCAAAGTCCAAAGAGGTAGTGGGTTTTCTATATGACATTCTTGTCTGTTGGATTGCATCCCATTGGTCAAATCTTTTCAACTCTTAACTTTTAATTTTATACTTAGGATTAGTCTCTTCATCTCCTCCCACTTCTTAAATTTCAAATCTCCCCCCCCCCTTTTAAAATCTTCTTTGCTTGTGATTTCAAACTTAGACACGTTTCAAATTAGAAACTTTGGCCTTATGCCAATGAATTTGTAAACTCTTTTCTTAAATCAAACTTGTAAATAAATCTAATCATATTGACTTAAAATTTCAAAAGACAAAAAGAACTAACACTCATTCAAACTTTTGGGCCGTTTGTGCCTCTTTTAAATTTAACTTTTGATTAAAAGCAATCCACTCATTTTGAAATTGTTACCACGAACTACGAGATTTTGATCCCTCATTTTTATGTTGGTACGTAGGCCCAAGTCCGAAGGTCTTGTCAAACACAAAAATATAATCAATAAATTCTTTTCTAATCCACACACTCTCTTTATTGCAAACATATTTTATACCAAAAACACATACACACATAAAAAAGAGGCTCCCTAGGAGTATCTAGGATACTTTGGGTGCTAACACCTTCCCTCTGTGTAACCAACCCCCTTACCTGCAATCTCTGGCATTTTATTAGTTTTGATTTGAAAACTTCTTACCTCTGGGTTTTATTCGTGCTTTTCCCTTTTCCTTTGGAAACAATAAAAGTGTGGTGGCGACTCTGGTTTTATTGACGTTAAGTTTACCCATAGCTTAATGGTCATGAATTTACCGCTACAATAACCCTTCGAAGAAGACGAGTTTGGTGTTTCCATTTTGCATGTTTGTGAAGAAAGATTGTCGAAACGTTAATGGATATTAAGATATATGACAGATGTTAGGGTTTTGTTTTGAGAGAGACGGTTGTTATCTACCGAAGCAAGATAACTACACCTATATTTTACATTTTGCATGTATGTGTGTGTGTGCATGCATGCGTGTGTGTGTGTGTGTGCGTACGTGTGTGTAATACCTTTCACCACAGTTGATAATGAGAACTGTGATGCAATGTTATCACCTTACACCATAGTTGATAATATGAATTATGATGAAATATAAGGACAAGCCTTTTTTGTAACGAAAAAATAGCAAATTGTTGGTGTTGTGATTCGAACCCTTACGCTCTAGGTATATTTCACCATGATTATTAACATTGATCATAGTGAAATGTCCTTTAGTAAATAGCAAAAAAAAACTCCAAATAATGAGTTATTGCTACGGTTAATAAAATAGTCGTAGTAATATCGGGTTACAAGAGGGATATTTTGTAGTAGTGAGGAAACCAATAGACCAGGTCAGCGGGAGCGAGAGGATGCAAGATCGATGGCTGGATTTATCCTAGGAAATATAAACACATTTAATTTTATTAAGAGGAAACGATATACCCTAAGTCAGTCACCTAAAGCCACGCGTAGGAAAAATTGGTGAAACGTTTCAATAATGACAAACCATTTAATGTGTTTGTGTTCCAAGTAATTTTGCAACTAATCTAAAACATTTCCACTTCTCTCCAAGGTCATATGTCATTTCCAGGTCGACCATGACTCTGAATACTTCCCTGACTAATTCTTGTTCTACAAGCCTTTGAGGCAACTTTTCTGGGACGACCAAATATCCAAAGCAAATGTCCTACCAAATGTTAGCCAAATCAAAATAATGCATTGTATAAAATCAGAAGATATGAGATTCAAGACACACTTTCTAATCTCCACTTTTCACTATAGTCATTTTGAACTCTAACTTGGGGGTTAGAGTGTTAACCTTACAGGTCCATCTCGCGTCATCCGTATCGAAAATGAACACCACTGATTCAGAGTCTTTTATCACTAATCAATATCAATTATGATTCTAATACATAACAAAATATATATAATGAATAAAAAATATTATAGTGATATTTTAAGTAAACTATATTTTATAACAAATAAAAATATAAATGAGATACTGTTGTAAAAACGATAATGGAATGCCAAAGTATAATTGGTTTCTTGATCGACAAGAAACCCGCAAGGGTAGAAAAAAGAAAGCGAGAAGAACACAACAAGTTGGTTATAAACTGTTATTTTTTACTTTCTGTTTGAAATAAGATTACAAGTGTTACAGAATAGCAAATAACCTCTCTCACCATAATTAGGGTTTGCGTTGTGCAATGAGGAGAGACTAGTATGATATTTATAATAAAACTAACACATTAAACTAATGGGCTTTTACACACTAGCCCATTACACAAGCTAACTTAGAGAACAAGCTAACTTTAACAATTGGGCATAACAAACAGGCTCAATTCGACATGATAACAATCCTAGCATACTTCGACTACAACATGTGAACAGACTTTGATGATATGTTAATGATCATGTCGGATTATCGAACCAAAAAACTACCCTTCGACCATACTAGAGTTCGATCCAATATCTCACAAATCTCCACCTTGAAACAAACTCTATAAAATCAAAGGAATAAACTAGATTTCTTCATGCAGCTTTATCAACTGCATACAGTGGAAAAACTTGCAACTTGGTAATGTCTTGGTGATCATATCAACAATATTGTGATCTGTCAAAACCTTCAGCACTTGGACTTCTCCACGCTCGACTACCCCTCTGACGAAATGCAGCCTCACATCGATGTGCTTGGTTCGCTTATGATAGGATGAATCTTCGACACGTGTATAACAATTTGACTATCACATTTAACAGTGATAACTCGACCTTGAATTTTAAGCTCCTTAGTAAAACCTTCAAACCATAATGCTTCTTTCACAACTTTAGTGAGGGACATATTTTCTGCTTCAGTGGTTGATAAGGCAACAACCTTCTGAAGTGTTGCTTTCCAACTAATTGTTATTGTAAACATAGTGAACACATATCCACACAAAAAAATCTGGAATCCATACAACCTGCATAACCAGAGTCGACATACCCTTTGATTTCTGCTTTACTATTTTCACCACATGCTCCACCGTAAATCAGGACTCTGTTCAGAGACCCATTTATGTATCTTAGAATCCACTTCAATTCTTTCTAGTGAGCCTTTCCAGGATTCTCCATGTGCATGCTTACAAGACATACTGCATATGTTATGTCGGGTCTAGCACAGACCATAACATACATCAAAGAACCTACTATGTTAGCATATGGGATGTTATTCATATAAGCTCTTTCGATCTCAGTATTGGGACACTGATACGTACTCAACTTGAATTGAGGGTTTGTCAGAGTCACAACAGGCTCTGAATTTGACATACCAAATTTATCGATAATTTTCTGTAGGTATGTCTCTTGAGATAAGCATAACTTCGACTACTTTCTATCTCTTCGGATGTTAATCCCAAGAATCCTGGATGCGGCTCCCAGATCCTTCATATAGGACTCCTTATTGAGTTCAACCTCCACCTTCATTACATCCTCTACATTTTTGCTTTCTATGAGAATATCATCCATACAAAGCAACAAAATAACAAATGAATTTTTAGGTCGAAATCTGAAGTAAACACAGTGGTCGAACTGACTTCTAATGAAACCTATGTGTGTCATGAACTTGTCGAATCTCCTATTGCATTGTCGAGGAGATTATTCTAGTCCATATAAAGATCTATTCAGCTTGCACACATAATCCTCCTTTCCCATTTCTACATACCCTTCAGGTTGCCTCATCAGGATTGTTTCATCTAGATCTTCATACAAGAAAGTAGTTTTCACATCCATTTGTTTCAGTTATATGTCGAATTGTGCCACCATGGCAAGTAACATTCGAATGTACATGTGCTTCACAACAGGAGAGAACACATCATTGAAGTCGACACCTTCTTTCTGAGTGAAACCCCTTGCGACCAATCTTGCCTTGTATCCCTTCGACGTCACTCATTCGATTCCTTCCTTAACTTTGAAAATCTACTTAAGGATGACTAACCGGGCTCCAACAGGTTTCTTGAACAGTTCTCAAGTGTGGTTATCATGAAGAGACCTCATCTCATCATTCATGGCCTTCAGTCATTCAGTATTATTTTGACTCCTCATAACTTCCTTATAATCTCTAGGTTTTTCATCTAGAACCTCACTTACAAAGATTAAGGCATAAGCTATGAGATTTGCATATCCAAGTCTTTGAGGTAGCTTGATGACTCTTCTTGGGCTATATCTTGCCAACAGGTAGTCATCGACAGTTTCCTCAACTTCCTCAGTATCTTCAGCGTCTTTTTCTTCTTCTTTGACTTGATCTAGAATACATAATTCAACATCGACATGTTCCACCTTAATAGGAATCTCTTCATGTTCCAGCTATTCTTCAAATATTTGTGAACTTTGAATAACATCATCAATTTTCTTGAAAGTCATCTCAACTTCATTGAAAACTACATCTCAACTGGTGATACACCTCTTATGACCTGGCTCTAGGCACCATAGCCTATAAGCTTTGACGCATTCAAGGTATCCCATGAACATGCATCTCAGAGCTCTAGGTTCGACCTTGTCTTGCCTAATGTTAGCATAGGTTATGCAACCAAATACTCTAAATTTGTTGAGATATGGTGATGTCCCGACCAAAATTCTTCAGGTATTTTCATATCTAACGCAATCGAAGGACATCTGTTTATCATATATGTTGTTGTCGAAATAGCCTCTGCCCGAAACACCTTCCTTAACCTAACACTAGTCAACATGCATCTAACTCTTTCCAAAATGGTTCGGTTAAACCTTTCAGTCAAACCATTTTGTTGGGGAGTACTTTGTTAGATACCCAAAAATGCTTATTTGAGCTATCAAATGTGGGCATCTTTCACTCCGTTTCCTTACTAAAGTGTTCGAAACCACCTTTGTTTTTGATGAATTGCAATACAATGATAAACGATCTTGGTACCTTTGATTTGTGTGTTATTGTGCAGGAATTAGGCATGAAATAATAGAAAATGAAGCCACAAGAAAGTTGGCAAAGGGACCAAAGAAAGGATGCATTCATCAGCTTGCTCGCTAGGCGAGGGCTGTGGCGAAGGGCTCGCTAGGCGAGCGCCCAGCGAGAACCCAGCGAAAAGCTCCAGTATTTTACAGTGGCAAACATCAACAAACTCGCTAGGCGAGCTTCCAGCGAAGTGTGTAGCGAACACGTCCAGACATGGTGAAAAGCGTAGCCAGCACTCACTCGCTAGGCGAGCCATTAGCGAGCTCCCAGCGAGCATTCCAGTAGCAAAACCTCTCAAGCTCGCTGGAGCGAAGGTTGAAGCGTGGGCTTCGCCTAGCGAAGGTTTTGTTCGCCCAGCGAACATGCCAGTCTGGCAAAGGTTATTTCTCTGGGCGTAGGTGCCTCAGGTGCCTCATTTAGGGGCTCGCTAGGCGAGCCATTCTGCTCGCCTAGCGAGCATGACAGCTCAGTAGCAGCTCTATAAGTAGCAAGGGCTACTTTTTGGATCCATACTTTTGTACTTTTAAGATATTTTCCAGCATTGCTCTAGGGATCTTTTGTGACCTAGAAATCATTTCTCTTCATCTCTTAACAATCTTTCACAAAAAGAAGGTGGATTCCCATCCAATCTCGATTATTCGACTCGGATGTTGATCAACCTTCTTCCGAAACTTGTTGACCAAGCTACCATGAAAATGAGTAGCTAAGTCCTTCATTTTGTCAAGGTTAGATGTAGATGATCATTAGCTTTGTGTGTAAATGTGATGATCTTCATTTGTAAACTCTTTAATGGTGAATATATGGTGAAAACTTTGTTCTTATTCAAAACTCTTTGTGTTGGTTTATGATCGAGAGATGTTTACCAACTCTTAACCTAGGTTTTCATCCAATCTTGTTTGTTAGCTAGAGATAGTAATGAATGATTTTGTTCACCATAAGGTTGAACCAAAAAGTTGTCATTTTGATAGATTGTGTTAGAGATAAACAATGGATCAAAATGGGAAAACTCACAATGTGTGTTAGAGATAAACACATTGGGAGGACTTTGTGAAATAGTTTATCATCTAAAGGAGTTTATAAGTTTTGTTGATCGAACATATACATGCAAAGTGATCGTCGAACCCTAACTTTGGCAATATTTCTCAAATATTAAAACCAAAACTTTTACCGCATTTTATTACACTTTTATGCAAGATACTGTGACAAATACCAAAACCCCATTGTTAACTTAAGTTAAGATTTAAAACAACTGTCGAAAGGCGGTGATATCTCACAATCCCTGTGGAGACGATAACAAAAACCCGACACTTAAAATTACTTGTGAATTGATATTGCGAGCATCGCAATGGTTGCTTAATTTTTAGCTTTCGAATTTTTGACTTGTGCTTGTAATTTGTTTGGTTTAGTGTGCAGCTTTCGTTTTATGCGAGGGCAGATCCCTGTGGACGAACTTCTTTTTGATCCCGAGATCGAGAGAACCGCAAGGAGGCTTAATAGAAAAACGAGACGAAGGAGGCAACAGGCTAGACAACGACAAGAACAAGGAGAAAGTTCTTCTACCACACATCCACCACCATTCATACCAATCATGGAACCACCACCACCGCCCATTTCCACTCCATGTGTAAACAGTCCAAGGGACACTGCTCAGTTTGCCAACCACACGGGAAGGCAAGCCGAGATGAAAACGGGAACTCTTAATTTATTATATGGAAGTCCATTCACCGGAATTGACCATGAAGATCCCTTTGCTTTTCTCACAAAATTTTATGAGATAGCATTGGCGGCCGAAGTGGATCAGGCTCAAGAGCTACCGTTGTTCAGAAGATTATTTCCCCACGCTTTGCTCGGCAAAGCAAAAGATTGGTACTTAGATCAAACATCATCCGTCATGACAGACTGGAACGTGTTGGAAGAGAAGTTCATCGAAAGATTCTTCTCCCATAACCGGTTCATGGAATCCAAGACGGCCATCTCAGTGTTTTCACAAGGAATCAATGAATCATTAACTGAGGCGTGGGAAAGATTCAAATCCATGCTTCGGAAGTGTAAAGGGCATGGATTTGATGAATTGACTCAAATCCATATTTTCAAAAATGGACTTCAACCAAATTGCAAGACGTTGTTGGATGCTACCTCGGGTGGCTCTTTATTGTCTAAAAGCGCCGAAGAAGCTACAAATATCATAAATCGAATGGCTCTAAATGATCTTCAGAGTCAAAGTAGAGGCAACTCTTTGAAGAAGCCGGGAGTGCTTGAACTTGGGACGAACGATGCCATCCTTGCCCAAAACAAACTCATCTCACAACAAGTGGAACTCTTAACGTAGCAAATAAAAGAGTTGAGAGAACCTTTTAAAGCTAAACAAATAGCTTGTTGTGAGCTTTGCAAAGGTGAGCATGACACCGGATTCTGTCCACCTCCCGGGTTCGAAGAAGTAAACTACATGGCAAACCAACGGGACTACCAACCGAGACAACAACAACAACAACCTTATCAACCACACCCTCAAAATCAACAACAACATTTCCAAGGGAATCAAGGGTTCCAACCTAGGAGTAACTATTACCATAACCAAGGTTATGGAGGTGGTTCTTCTAGCCGTCAAAACCCTCCCCAAAATCCTTATCAACCTCAACAACCGCCGGTCGTAACTTCTAAGTTGGAAGAGACATTGACACGATTTATGCAAATGTCAATGGCTAATCAAAAGAGCAACGACGCGGCTATAAAAAATCTCGAGACTCAAGTTGGGCAACTTGCTAAGCAACTCGCGGAACAACAACCCGGTCCTTCCTTTTCGGCAAACACGCAAACAAATCCTAAGGAACATTGTAAAGCGATCATGACGAGAAGTGGGAGGGAGTTGATTAGTGAGAATAAAAAAAGAGATGAGAGAGAATAAAGAGAGGAAGAGAAAGAAAATGAGGAGGAAATATTGGAGGAAAATATTGATGGTGAAGTGGGGGAGTGGAGTGAGGAGGAAAAAGTTGAAAAGAACGAAAAGAATGGTGAAGTTGAAAAGAAAGAAAGTGTGGAAATTGAGAAAAATACGAGTGGTGAAGTAATGGGGGAGGAAGTGAAAAAGAAAAGAGCGAGAAGTTCTCGAGTTGCTAAGGGAAAGGAGGTAGTGAGCGCTACTCCAACCCAAAACCTTCCTTATCCTCATGCTCCGTCCAAAAGGGAGAATGAACGGCATTACGCCCGGTTCATGGATATTTTTAAACAACTGCAAATCAACATTCCGTTTGCCGAAGCCTTGGAGCAAATGCCCAAGTATGCCAAATTCATGAAGGACATACTTACAAAAAAGCGGAGGTATACGGAACCGGAGACCATTGTCCTAGATGCGAGCTGTAATGCAATTATTCAAAGGACGCTTCCGAAAAAAGAGGTTGATCCGGGAAGAGTTACTTTGCCGGTTAAAATTGGTGATATCTATGTCGGGAAAGGACTAATTGACTTGGGGTCAAGCATTAATCTTATACCTTTGTCTATTATAAAGAGGCTTGGCAACATTGAAATTAAGTCCATCCGAATGACGTTGCAATTGGCAGATAAGTCGACTACCCATCCTCATGGCGTAGCCCAAGATGTTTTGGTTAAAGTCGACAGATTCTTTTTCCCGGTCGATTTTATTGTTATTGATATGGAAGAAGATGATGATGCTCCGCTCATCCTGGGCCGACCGTTCATGAAAACCGCGCGAATGATGATAGACGTTGATGACGGTTTGATGAAGGTGAGAGTCCAAAATGAGGAAGTTACATTCGATCTATTCGAAGCAATGAAGCATTCAAAAGATAGAAATGATAGCTTTCGCATCGATGTCATCGAAGAGGCAATTTTGGAGGTTTCTAAGCATATTCATGAGATATCTCCTATGGAGTTAGCTCTTGACGACTCATTTGAAGTTTTCACAGCTGAAGAAGAGCAAGCTCTTGATGAATGCTTAAGGGAACTTGATGGTTTAAACGAACTACAACCGTGGGAAATTGAGGAGGAAGACTTGAAGAAGGAGGTTAATGACGAAAAAGCGCCTATTGAATTGAAAATATTACCTTCTACTTTGAAGTATGTATTCCTAGATGAGACCGAAGCAAAGCCGGTCATCATAAGCAACCTTTTGTCAAATGATGAAGAAGCCCGTTTGATCAATGTGCTGAAAAAAAATCAAGAAGCCATGGGTTGGACTCTTTCCGATCTAAAAGGAATTAGTCCTTCCTATTGCATGCACAAGATCTTGATGGAAGAGGATTTTAAGCCGGTAGCTCAACCACAACGCCGCTTAAATCCTACTATGAAGGAGGTTATTAGAAAGGAAGTTGTAAAGTTGTTGGATGCGGGAATGATTTACCCGATTTCGGATAGTCCATGGGTTAGTCATGTGCATGTGGTTCCGAAGAAAGGTGGAATTACCGTGATCCGAAATGACAAGGATGAGTTGATCCCTACTAAAGTTGCAACGGGGTGGCGAATGTGTATTGATTATAGGCGGTTGAATACCGCAACTCGAAAAGATCATTTTCCACTCCCGTTCATGGATCAAATGCTCGAAAGACTCTCGGGGCAACAATACTATTGTTTCTTGGATGGCTATTCCGGGTATAACCAAATTGCGGTTGACCCGGCCGATCATGAAAAGACGGCTTTCACATGTCCGTTTGGAGTTTTCGCATACCGAAAAATGCCCTTTGGGTTGTGCAATGCACCGGCGACTTTTCAACGATGTGTGCAAGCCATTTTTGCCGACCTTATTGAGAAAACAATGGAAGTCTTCATGGATGACTTCTCGGTATTTGGTGGTTCCTTTAGTCTATGCTTGGCAAACTTGAAAACGGTGCTTGAAAGATGTGTGAAGACCAATCTTGTGCTTAATTGGGAGAAGTGTCACTTCATGGTGACCGAGGGGATAGTGCTTGGCCATAAAGTCTCTTCAAGAGGGCTTGAAGTTGATCGTGCTAAGGTTGAAGTGATTGAAAAGTTACCTCCTCCGGTGAATGTGAAGGGAATCCGAAGCTTTTTAAGGCACGCCGGGTTCTATCGGCGCTTTATCAAAGACTTCTCAAAGGTAGCTAAGCCTTTGAGTAATTTGCTAGCTAAGGACCAGGTATTTCTCTTAACCGATGAATGTTTGCAAGCTTTTAAAACTTTGAAAGAAAAATTGGTTACCGCTCCAATTATAGTCGCTCCAAATTGGAATTTAAATTTTGAGTTAATGTGTGATGCAAGCGACTATGCAATCAGAGCGGTATTAGGCCAAAGAAAAGAAAAAAAATTCATGCGATACATTACGCAAGTAAAGTTCTTAATGAGGCTCAAATTAACTATGCCACCACTGAAAAAGAATTACTTGCGATAGTGTATGCGCTTGAAAAGTTTAGGTCTTATCTTATAGGGTCTAAAGTCGTAGTGTATACCGACCACTCGGCGATTAAATATTTGCTCACCAAACCGGATTCGAAGCAAAGGCCCATCCGTTGGATCCTCTTGTTGCAAGAATTTGATGTTGAAATCAAAGACAAGAAAGGATCGGAAAATTTGGTGGCGGATCATTTATCTCGCTTAGTTAATGTGGAGGTTACCGCGTCAGAGAAGGAAATCCGGGAAGAATTTCCTGATGAAAAACTGTTCAAAGTTCAAGTTAGGCCGTGGTTTGCAGACTTTGCGAACCACAAGGCTAGTGGTTTTGTGCCTCCCGACCTAACTTCGAACCAAAAAAGGAAGTTTCTTTCGGATGCCAAGTATTATGTATGGGATGACCCGTACTTGTTTAAGTTGGGTAGTGATAACCTTTTAAGGAGATGCGTTACTGGCGATGAAGCACAGAGCATCCTTTGGCATTGTCACAACTCGCCTTACGGCGGACACTATAATGGGGTGAGAACGGCCACTAAAATCCTTCAGTCAGGATTTTATTGGCCCACTATTTTCAAAGACGCACATACCCATGCGCAAAGTTGTGATAGTTGCCAGAGAAGCGGTGGGATTGGTAAGAGAGACGAGATGCCTCTCCAAAACATCCAAGAGGTCGAAGTATTTGATTGTTGGGGCATCGATTTTGTAGGACCATTCCCACCCTCTTATGGTAACGAGTATATGCTTATCGCAGTTGATTACGTTTCTAAGTGGGTTGAGGCGATCGCCTCACCTCGGGCGGATGCGAAAACGGTAATAAATTTTTTGAAGAAAAACATATTTTCCCGTTTCGGAACCCCCCGAGTGTTGATAAGTGACGGAGGGTCACACTTTTGTAATGCACCATTGGAAACCATTTTAAAACATTACGGTGTATCACACAGAGTGGCAACTCCGTATCACCCACAGGCTAATGGGCAAGCCGAGGTCTCTAATCGTGAGATTAAGAGAATCCTCGAAAAAACTGTGTCAAATTCGAAAAAAGAGTGGTCACAAAAATTGGATGAAGCGTTATGGGCATACCGTACCGCCTTTAAAGCTCCAATTGGCCTAACTCCTTTTCAATTGGTGTTTGGTAAAACTTGCCATTTGCCGGTCGAATTGGAGCACAAAGCCTTGTGGGCTCTGAAATTTTTAAATTTTGAAAAGGATTTGGCCGGTGAGAAAAGGAAGGTGCAACTGCTTGAGTTGGAAGAGATGCGCAATGCCGCATATCACTCAAGTTGGTTGTACAAAGAAAAGGTAAAAAAATATCATGACAAAAAGCTTCGAAAGAAAGAATTCGTGCCCGGACAGTTGGTCCTACTGTTCAATTCCAGGTTGAAGTTATTCCCCGGAAAGTTGAAATCAAAATGGTCCGGGCCATTTCGGGTCAAAGAAGTTAAGGAGTACGGAGCTATTGTCATTGAGGACATGGAAAAGAAGGACAGTTGGACCGTTAATGGCCAACGTTTGAAGGTTTATCTTGGCGGTCATGTGGATCGCGAGAGCTGTGCTATTCCTTTGGATGCTCCTCTGTGAGCATCACACCGTCGAGCTTATCCGATGTTAAACAAGCGCTTGTTGGGAGGTACCCCAACATTGTAAGTATTTACAGTTTTTCTGTTGTGTCGTATTGGGATTCCAATTGTTAAAACTTGTTGAATGTATCAGGAATGCTATTTTTGAAAAAGCAAATGCTGTCATGCTCGCTAGATGCTCGCTAGGCGAAGCAGTAGCGAGCAGATTCGCTAGCTGCTCGCTAGGCGAAGCAGAGGCGAGCGCTGCGTGGCAGCACTAATTTAATTCTCAGCAGGCCGCTCATTTTGGGCCCAAACACATTTTTCCTTTTTACAACTCTGCTGAAGCACTCTCACGAACACTCACAAGCACTCTCTCACTTTTCATCTCTCTCACAAACACTCAAACCCTAAACTGAAGCATTGCAAACCTCACTGCACTTCAAATTCAATCAATCTCTTTCACTAAGGTTTGCCCTAATTCCATTTCTTTATGTTTGAACTTTGTAAATTTCTGATTTGCATGTCATTTAGGGTGAATTTGGGGGAATGGGTATTTTAGGTTTTGCATGTGGGAAACTTTAGGTTTTGCATGTGGGTTTCGACTTAAATGTATCCTAGAACGATTCTTTTCTTGATAGATCATTTTGTTCTGAAATAGATACCATGAGAACTTGGGTTTTGCCAAAATTTCACTGTAAACATTGCAGAACCCAAAAACCCGTAAAGTTCGCTAGCAACTCGCTAGGCGAACCAGTGGCGAGCATTCGCTGCCACTTCGCTAGGCGAAGCAGCAGCGAGCATGACAGTAGTTGGAATTCTGGTTTTGCTTGCTAATCTGTTTTGTGTTTGTGTTGCCTCCTCTCTATGTTTTGCAGATGGAATCCAGATCCGGAGCTTCGAAAAAGAGAAAGGGCGGGAACACTTCCTGTCCCGTACCAATACAATTCGACACCGACAAATTTGTCGGGCCAAAGCAAGCCGCAAGATATATTGCTTTGGAAAAGCGAAAGATTTTACCGGAAAAGAGATTCTTAATCAACCCTGAAGGCACGAACCGAACATTCGTCGGGTTGATCAACAGCAAAAAGTGGGATCGGTTAATATCCCCCCTGGAGCATTACGATATCGCAACAGTGCGTGAGTTCTATGCGAACGCACTGTCGGATGATGACGAGCCATTCACATGGACATCTAGAGTGTTCGGCCGTCCTGTTGTGTTCGATCGGGATGCAATTAACCGTGTCCTGGGTGAACCGCTCCAACTGGGAGCCGAGGAGAGAGACACCTACCACCAAGAATTAAGGCTTCACTGGGATACTGATGCAATTTCTGCTGCCCTGCTTTTGAGAGGGAAATCAGTTGAGCTGAACCCATCCGGGGTTCCCATGAGATACCATAGGGAGGACATGACTCCCTTGGCTCAACTGATCCTTTTGTTGGTTCTTACAAACATCGCACCCAAGTCTCATACTTCTACAGTGTCGATCCCAGTGGCACACTTGGTACACAGCATCCTCACTAACGTCCATATTGATGTGGCGAGGATTATTGCTTATGAGTTGAAGTCCGTGATTGAAAGCGGGCTAAAGTCGGGGGCACGAGTGAATTGTCCCCTGGCTTTCCCTTGCCTAATCATGAGTTTGTGCCTGCAAGCGAGGGTAAGGCTACCCTCTAGGGGTCAAGTAAGGATCCCGCCACCTATTGATGACTGATACGTGGCCAAGTATTGCAAACCGAAGAATGTACGAGGTAGTTCAGCTGCTGAGGTTACCGGGGCTTCTGATGGTCCTGGTACTTCTACTCTAGGATCCGATCCTTTCCAGCAGGCTGTCTGCAACTACAACTGGGACTGGATGGCGGCAACTCAGCGCGCCATGCTCGATATGCACGATTCTATGCAGCTGTTACAGCTGCAGATGCGCGACCCCTCTGGAGAGCATTCTATGATGACACGTGAGCAGTTTCTGCAGCACGCGAGCTGGCCTGTGGACAGGCCTGTGTTTGGAGAGGGGGCGGGTGCTGGTGCGTCTTCTGGTGTTGCTGATGGAGATGATGATGATGATGATGATGAGGCTACCGGTTCTGAAGCCGGTACTGATGAGGGTTATGAGTCCGTGGAGGGCTAAGTTATTTTATTTTTCATATTATGTTTTATTTCTATTGTATTTTCAGACTTGTGTATTTTGATGTTGGTTATGTACTTTTGGGGTGTTTTGTCCCCCATGAACAAATTTAAATTTTGAAGTAATGTTATTATTTATGTTTTAAATTTCTTTTGTTTTAATAAATTTTTGGTTGGTTGAGTGTCAAACCTTCTAGATTGGTTGCTCCTCAAAGAAGTATCCAATGAAGGTGCATCCGAGCTTGGATGGCAATGATAAAAATAAACAAGTGAATAATGCTAAGGTACATGGTTACCTCCGGCTAGAATTTTAGAATGCATTAAGAACTTTACTCTTTTTTGTAATTGAATATTGTCTTTTTGCAACACAATTGAATGAATGTTTCATCTAGGACTTAAAACCACAAATTGTGAGGAAACCTCCATTGTACACTTAAATGATGGATTCTAATAAGCTTTGTTGATTCATTTGATTCATACTTTGTCTTTTATTATTGTGAATATGTGGAAGCAATTAGAAATGATCAAGGCACTTGTTTTCTATCAAGCACAACCAGCTCCAAATACAACTTACCTGTGAGCAGAGAGAGTATTCGTTAACCCCTTTGAGCTTAAACAGTTGAATCTCTGCTTGAAATAAAGCGAGATTTCAAAAATCCTTTTTTTACAACCCGGAAAATTTTGATAATTGTTCTTTTGCCGTAAAAAGTCAAGAGCATTCACTTAGGGTGAGTAAGAAATAAGTTGGGGAGAACGAAAATGAGAATCGGTAAGTGCCACAACTCTTGAAAAACCGAGCAAGCATAAAAAAAAGATATATATATATATATATATATATATATATATATATATATATATATATATATATATATATATATATATATATATATATATATATATATATATATATATATATATAACATAGAAAAGAGAAACATCTGTTTTGTAAATATGATGCGAAAGAAAAGAAAAAAATAGAGAAAATAAAAATGAATGCTTGCTTGGAAGAAAAATAGTGAAAAACAAAAATTGAGTTGTGAAATAAGAGTTGTGAAGGTTTCAAATGAGAAATAAATGGAACGAAGTTGAGATGTGTGAATAATGTACAGTGAATGTCTCTTTTGCATCGGCAATTTCGTTTACAATGGCCTTAGAAATGACCCTTGTTTGTTAACCTAACCAAGCTTCAACCGAAAAGCCCTTAGTGATCTTCGTGCTTCCACATTACCATTTATAATTGTTAGACATTGTATGAATTGAATTGATTTCTTCATTGTTTGTTAGAGAGTGAGATTATTCCCGCGGTTGCAAACGCGTAATTTCTTCAATCCTTATTCGAAGAGGAGAGATAGGATGATTCATTCAAGATAATATTGTTGTAGATAGATACATATTTCGCATTGCTACTAAGTCTTAGTTCTTGTGTATTATTTTATTCTAACCGTTGGAAATTTGTATCTGTTGATTAGCTTGTGTTTGAGCCGTTTTATCCGATTTCGGAAAACCCTTTTTCTTAATGCAAATCCTCTTGTCATTCAAGAGGCATACTTTGCTTGAGGACAAGCAAGAATCTAGTTGGGGAGAGTTGTTAGATACCCAAAAGTGCTTATTTGAGCTATCAAATATGGGCATCTTTCACTCTGTTTCCTTGCTAAAGTGTTCGAAACCACCTTTGTTTTTGATGAATTGCAATACAATGATAAACGATCTTGGTACCTTTGATTTGTGTGTTATTGTGCAGGAATTAGGCATGAAATAATAGAAAATGAAGCCACAAGAAAGTTGGCAAAGGGACCAAAGAAAGGATGCATTCATCAGCTTGCTCGCTAGGCGAGGGCTGTGGCGAAGGGCTCGCTAGGCGAGCGCCCAGCGAGAACCCAGCGAAAAGCTCCAGTATTTTACAGTGGCAAACATCAACAAACTCGCTAGGCGAGCTTCCAGCGAAGTGTGTAGCGAACACGTCCAGACTTGGTGAAAAGCGCAGCCAGCACTCACTCGCTAGGCGAGCCATTAGCGAGCTCCCAGCGAGCATTCCAGTAGCAAAACCTCTCAAGCTCGCTGGAGCGAAGGTTGAAGTGTGGGCTTCGCCTAGCGAAGGTTTTGTTCGCCCAGCGAACATGCCAGTCTGGCAAAGGTTATTTCTCTGGGCGCAGGTGCCTCAGGTGCCTCATTTAGGGGCTCGCTAGGCGAGCCATTCTACTCGCCTAGCGAGCATGACAGCTCAGTAGCAGCTCTATAAGTAGCAAGGGCTACTTTTTGGAACCATACTTTTACACCTCCATACTTTTGTACTTTTAAGATATTTTCCAGCATTGCTCTAGGGATCTTTTGTGACCTAGAAATCATTTCTCTTCATCTCTTAACAATATTTCACAAAAAGAAGGTGGATTCCCATCCAATCTCGATTATTCGACTCGGATGTTGATCAACCTTCTTCCGAAACTTGTTGACCAAGCTACCATGAAAATGAGTAGCTAAGTCCTTCATTTTGTCAAGGTTAGATGTAGATGTTCATTAGCTTTGTGTGTGAATGTGATGATCTTCATTTGTAAACTCTTTAATGGTGAATATATGGTGAAAACTTTGTTCTTATTCAAAACTCTTTGTGTTGGTTTATGATCGAGAGATGTTTACCAACTCTTAACCTAGGTTTTCATCCAATCTTGTTTGTTAGCTAGAGATAGTAATGAATGATTTTGTTCACCATAAGGTTGAACCAAAAAGTTGTCATTTTGATAGATTGTGTTAGAGATAAACAATGGATCAAAATGGGAAAACTCACAATGTGTGTTAGAGATAAACACATTGGGAGGACTTTGTGAAATAGTTTATCATCTAAAGGAGTTTATAAGTTTTGTTGATCGAACATATACATGCAAAGTGATCGTCGAACCCTAACTTTGGCAATATTTCTCAAATATTAAAACCAAAACTTTTACCACATTTTATTACACTTTTATGCAAGATACCGTGACAAATACCAAAACCCCATTGTTAACTTAAGCTAAGATTTAAAACAACTGTCGAAAGGCGGTGATATCTCACAATCCCTGTGGAGACGATAACAAAAACCCGACACTTAAAATTACACTCAACATACTTGCAGTAGTTTTATGCCTTGCAATACCAGAGGTTGCACAAAAATTGTTAAACACATCATTGCAAAATTCAAGGCCGTTATTAGTTCTCAACCTCTTAACCTTTCTGTCAGTCTGATTTTCGACCAAAGTCTTCTAACATTTAAAGTTCTAAAAAGTTTCATCCTTAGTCTTCTGGATGAATAGCCATAACTTTCTGGAATAATCATAAACTATGGATAGAAAATATCTTGCTCCTAAATGTGATGAACACCTTGCAGGCCCCCAAAGATCAGCATGGATGTAATCAAGAGATCCATGTGTTATTTGGTTTCCTTTATTGAGCTTCACTCTATAGGATTTTTCAAGTACACATGGTTCCCAAAACTTCATCTTTTTGACTTTGTCTCCACCAAGTAGATTTTGTTTCCCCAATTCGACCAGACTCCTTTCACTAACATGGTCCAATCTCATGTGCCAAATTTTTGTCTTCGACAAAGGTTTCGTCGATGCAACATCTGTAAAACCACTGACAACTTCAGCCTCAAGGGTATACAAGCCTTGTTTCTTCACGCCTCTTAAGATTTCCTTTGACCCCTTCATGACTTTTAGAATAGTTTTCTCTCCTTGGAAAACATGTCATTTCTTGTCGAATTCACCAAGAGAAATCAAATTTCTCTTCAAATCAGATACATACCTGACTTCAGTCAACAACCTTATTGACTCATCATGGAGCTTGAATCTCACAGATCCAACACCTGCAATCTTGCAAGCTTTATTATTTCCAAATAATACATATCCACCATCTTCATCACATAGTTCCTCGAACAATTCTTTGTTCGGAGTCATGTGCTAAGTGCAACCTGAATCCATAATCCACTCTTTATTTGAGTCGCCGCTTGAAACCACAAGAAGATCAGACGAGTCAATATCATCTTGAATAATGGTTGTGTTGCCATTATCCTTACCTCTATGATCTTTCAGGCGTTCAGGACACACTTTTCGTGTATGACCCTCCTTCTTATAGTGATAACACCGAATACCAGATGCATCACCACTATAAGACTTATGTTGACTTTTACCCTTCTTTTTGTCAAACTTTCCATCTCTCTTTGTTATTTTCGCCTTAACTGACAGGCCTTCACTAGTATAAGATGGTTTGTGCTCCTTTCGTTTGTTCAAATCCTTAGAATACAAGGCTATTGAACTTCTTCAAAGGTCAAAGACTCTCTTCCATACAAGAGAGTTTATTTGAAGTGAGCATGTGATCTGGGAAAAGCACACAACAAGAACAATGCTTGATCTTCATCATCGATCTCGACATCGATATTTTCAAGATCAAGAATCAACTTGTTGAACATATCCAACTGCTTAGTCAGAACTTTGTCTTCACTCACCTTGAATGAATACATAGCTTGCTTCAAGTAGAGGCGATTGACCAATGATTTGGTCATGTACAAACTTTCGAGTTAAACCCATAACCCCGACGTCGTCGTTTCCTTCGGAAGTCGTCGAAGAACCTTATCACCAAGACTCAATAAGATGGCGATGTGGACTTTTTCTACCATAGTCATTTTTTCTTTTGTCCGTTAACGCATCGTACACTTCTTCGACTCCATTCAACACTTCTACACAACCTTGTTTAACCAGTAGGGCTTTCATCATCAAGCGCCACATACCGAAATCGTTCACTCCGGCGAACTTTTTAATATCATACTTTGTTGACGCATCTTCTTCATATTCACCGCATCAATTTATTGTGAAAACGATACTGGAATAATAAAGTATAGTCGATTTCTTGATCGGCAAGAAACCCACAAGAGTAGAAAAAAGGGAAGTAAGAAGAAAACAACAAGTTGGTTATAAACTGTTATTCTTTACTTTCTTTTTGAAACAAGATTACAAGTGTTACATAATAGCAAATAACCTCCCTCACCCTAATTAGGATTTGCGTTGTGCAATGATGAGAGACTAGTATGTTATTTATAAGAAAACTAATACACTAAACTAATGGACTTTTACACACATGCCTATTACACAAGTTAACTTAAAGAACAAGCTAACTTAAATAATTGGGCATAACAAACATGCCTAATTCGACATGCTAACAATCCTAGCATACTTCGACTACAACATATGAACAGACTTCGACGACATGCTAATGATCCTGTCGTTTTGTCAAACCAAAAAACTATCATTCGACCATACTAGAGTTCGATACAATATCTTACACATACTTTTTTATCGAGAGAGGAGAGAGTAATATTCATCTTTATATTTTCTCTGTCTCTATCATGTTTTGGGCTTGAAACAAACTTTTAAATATTGTGAATGGATCAAGGTTTTACTTTATTATTCAACTTGCAAATTTTATTACAAACTCTCTCCACTATAATTTTAACACTGATAAATTCTATCAACTATATTTTGTACGGTAAAATCGCAAAGCATTTCAACCATAATATTTGAACCGAAAAATTATAATCTTTTTCAACTATAACTTTTGCTATAAATAATTACAAATTCTTTCAATTATAAGTTTTATATGGAAAAAAATTACAAACTCTGCTGAATGTGAAATTGAATGATTGATTTAGATGAATACCTGCTTTAACATATGAGTGCCAACACAACCTTTAATATTGAGAAGAATTGCAATCAAGTGTCTTTTTTAAAAGTTTGATTATGACTTACAAGTTTTAACTTAAATTTTTCTTTCTTTACCCAAAAAGAAAGTATAATTTTTTTATGATGGAGCAAAGGAAACATTATAAGTTGAGAGAGTACAACCAGGTATTTCAACCCAACTATAACAAAATAAGAGTGAGAAATACATTAAACTACTACACCCTAAAGTTCACTCAAATGAAACCCTAAGTGCCATATTGAACTCTATTCCCAATATTTTGATCCTTTGGAAGAGAATCAACTATGTGTAATATATAAAAAAAAGTTTATCCTAAACAAATTAGTAGCATTTGTATATCCATCACATACTTACAAGAAAGGTTATTATTTGAATATTTGAAAATCCTGCAATTGTAAGAAAGTATTAAGTGGGGGTGATGAAGCTATTAAATTCATAGTTATTTGCAATTGTAAGAAAGTGTTGAGATATATGTTTGCTGAATCTAGGTAGCAATAGTAAAAGAGGTAGAAGATATGTAACATCAGCTACAGTATACTTGTACCTTTTTATGCTAAAAGCATGTATAGATTAAGCTGAGACATGCATAAAGCTATTTCACACAATTGGAGGCAATAGAAAGAAAGAAGGAGCTCCCTTCAGTCCAACCACCACAGAGAAAATGTTTAACAACCCTTGCATGGTTGTGCTGTAGGAACCTCCTTCACTCTTTTTCCCTGCCATTATCATTTAACTTGTGCTGAATCAAACCTCCATGCATATATGTTTCTGTACTCTTTTCTGAAAATCAGACAAGAAGAAATTATCATTTATGTTGTAGTGATATAGAAAAGTGACATGTCTTGGCTCAAACTTTCACAAGGTAAGCTTTAAACAAGACAAAGAAGAAATAGCATGCAAGTTTTCACTTGAAAATTAAGGAACAAAACATCTTCATAAAAACTGATATATATCTATAATTATAGGTTGATGATTCCTATATAAATAGTTTCATAGATCACTAAGAAAAGGAAACCCTAATTTTGAAAACAAGAGGAGAATGAAGAGAATTAGACAAATCCAACATCTTAGATAATTGACCACAAAAATAAAATATCTTGAAAAAGAAAAGATCTATGCATGATAGAAGAAACTATTTTATTTTGGATGTACTGTATGATAGAAGAGAGAGGAAAGGAAGTTGAAGTTGAGTAAGTAAGAAGAAGACCAACCTTAGCTTAGACCTAGCTTGTGCTCAAAAGTAGATAGATGCTGCCAGAAAACCCTAAATCTGGTATGTTTTTATTGATACATGAGCTTAACAGTAGGAAAAACAATGAGAGTTATAAAGAAATATTCAATGAAAACAGTAAAGACTAAAAAGGACATGTAGCTAGCCAAGAAAGAGAGAGTGTCAAGTGATTTTTGATTATTTAATTATTCCAAGCTTTTCTTTTTTTGCTTTCAAATGAAATGAAATTTATAGAGATGATGACGGGTCATTGTTTTCATGAGTCACATATATGGGAAAGTGAATCCAATATGTAAAGATCAAAATATTCGACTGGAAGATATAAATGCAAATGGGATAGTGATCATGAAGGTAACTCATTAAGTTTCACTTTATATGCATGTTTGAATTGGAGTGAATCACTATGTCTCACTGCACTAATTAACTTACCTATTTCTATAAAAAAAAGTAGTATTGTAAACCTGTTTTTTAAAACTACATATTAAATTAAATATTAAATTATTTAATGTGAATATATTTGTTTTGTAAATATATTTATAACTTATGTTAATCAATATCAAAATATTCTTTGTAAGATCAAATGTCTGGCCACTTTAATAATGATAAAACCTAATGTCAAATGTGGTTAGGAGAAGCCTTTGGTGACAACTACCTAACAATCTTGAATGATGCATTTGATCAAAGAAGTTATCTCAAACCTAATCAATTATAAAAGTCAAATTCGAGTTGAAATGTTAAGTAATTAATGAATCTAGCGGAGAGACTTGAAGTTTCGAATTATTTACAACTACAAATAATATATTTTATGATAAAACTTTCACCTCACAGAAAAAAAATGAAATGTAAACCATAGGCGCGTCACATTTTTTTTTTTTAAATATACCACACATTCACTCGGTTGAGCTAACAATCGAGGGATAAAGTATTTAGAAGACACGTTTTTGAATCCCAAAAAGTATATTTTAGCATCTTTTAATTTTTTAAATTTTTTTTATGACCTATACCTAGGTTGAGTTGGATACTGAGGAGTTAAGTATTTAGAGGACACGCCTATGAATCCAAGCAACTAGTAGCACATTTTAACTTTTTAAATTTTTTTATGAGTTATTACATCGGTTGAGCTGGAAATCAAGGGGTAAACTATTTAGAGGACACATTCGAATCCCAACAACCATATTTTATCACATTTTAATTTTTTTATGACCTATTACCTCGGTTGAGCTAGAAATCGAGGGGTATAATAATATTTTTTTATATGACCAATTTGATGAAAAAACTAAGTAACGAATCTTTGTTGTCCATTTATAAAGTAACAACGGTTAAGACATTACCAACTCATCAATCCACATGAAATATTAGTGATCAACGTGAAACTCTCCCTAGCCAATCAAAACGTGAATGTCACAACTATCCATCGTGGATGCAAAGTGCTGAAATGTAAACTTAACATAATAAAAACAATGACAATGAAAGCAAGAACATGAAAATATTTCAAGGTTGGTTTCTTAATGTAATCTCTTCTCTAATAACTCCTTGTTAAAAATGTTTAATGTTAGTCAGGAAAGCATGAAAGTAACTTATTAATGTTAGTAGTTGTTGTAGCAAGTAAAATATTTGATATTGTTGTTGTTGTTGTTGTTAAGATTTAATATTTAACGATTTTATTGATTTTGTTAATTTGTTGTTATTGTTGTTGTTGTTGTTGTTGTTACTGTTGAGATTTAATGTTTAAAAATTATATTGATTTTATTGATGTTGTTATTGTGGTTGTTGTTGTTGAGATTTTTAATGTTTAAAGATTCTATTAATTTTGTTTTTGTTTTTGTTGTTGTTGTTGATGATGATGAAGATTTAGAATTTGCCAACAAATTTGATGGTTTGCAGATTAAAACGAAAAAAATAAACTAAAACTAAAATTTTGTAAATAGGACTTTACCTATCGAATACTAATTCCAATTGAGGTAAAAATTAGCGCAATTTTGAAAATCCAAAAAATGTTATTGTTGGGGATGAAACTCATGACCGGTATAATTTTTGCCTCGGCGGAACTTTACTCGAGGGGAAAACTGACGAGTTTTCATGTTGCATTTTGTTATCCCGCCTATAAAACCGAGGTAAATCATTTTTCCAACCAAGGTAAAAGATGTTTTTTTGTAGTAGTTATTGAAAGAGAGGAAGTTTGAAAACTCGCTTAGTCATGTGCTTAACGCGTGACCGAGTGATCAGTTTAATATAATTGTATAAGAGTAATTCTCGAGATACTAAGATAACTCTCTCTCTTTATCTCTCTCTCTATCTATTTATCTCTCTCACACACACGCGCACGCACGCACGTGCGCGCACACACACATATGATTTAAAGCATCTCTTATTTATTAAAACACCTAAATTTTTTTATACGCATCCTTAATTAATTATTGGCTTGTTTAATCATTTAGAAAGAGTTTTAACACTTCTAAATTGACTACCATATTAGAGTTAACCGTAAACAATTCTCAATTTGACCGAAAGAAAAAGATTTAAAATCAGATAAAAGTAAATGAGATAAATAGACAATATAGGTCATTACAAGGTTCAATTCATAATAATCAACAAATTTAAGAACAGAGACACCCCCTAGCATTAGGGGGTTTAGCTATTCATAATAATAAAAATAAACATTTGAATATTTTCAAACATTACAGAAAGGGGAAGATAAAGAGTCTTCAATGGAAAATATTCCTTGAAGATGATGTTTCACCTTGATTTACTGCATTTTCCAGCTCCTAATTCGTTCTTCGCCATAAAAAAATTATGTACCCTTGCAATTTTGCGTTTTTCCGTTTAGTAACTCAATTTGGCTTTATGCATAATTGGATTTCCATATGCGTATAGACCCATGCCATATGTGTATGACCTTCATTTTGCTTCGTCCTCATACGTGTGTGGCCCCAGGTAGCATGTATGACCGGCCGGTTTTTAGACACATAAGAGTTGACTTGCGTTCTTCCTGCATGTTGTTTTGACCTCATATGTGTATCATATAACTCATACGTGTATGGGCAGTGACTTGATTTCTTCACTCCTTTTAGATATGCATATATCGACCTAGATGACTACATGTGGGCCATACGTGTATGACATACTCCATACACGTATGGGCAGTGACTTGGGAAAATCTCTTTTTTCATCTAATCATGGGTTCTGGCACGAGCTTCGTTTTGTTTGTTTTTCCTCTATTTCTCCACACCTGTAAACCACATGAAACTATACCCAAAACGCGTAAAATTTCCATTAATCACTCAAACAACGACAAATATCGACTTGACTCAAACTAACTCATAATAGATAAAATTAAGACATAACCATAGATAAATCACATGTTTTTAATGTTTTTGTGAATAAGGATGAAAATTTACAAATTTGTTGTTAATAAGAAATGTATTTGCATGTCATTCTTTGGTAACAACCTTAAAGCATATTTTCTTCTGTAGGGTTAACAAACTCTTCAAAATATAGCTCATGTCCAATTGCACAGAAGCACCGTGATTTTGTATTTTTCTTAACACATTACATAGTGAAAGAGTCATATTTATTACATTTAGCAAGATAATTTGACCTTTTTTTAGGCTGGAGAATGTTGGTTTTGGTCTGAAATTTTGGGGGGTTATACTTTTAAAGTGCACTTCATTTATAACATTCTCAATGCTTGACAATAGTGTTATTACTTTTGGCTCTCTTATTCATATAACAAGCTGCTACTATGGGTCATAAAAATTCTTTTTACTATGTAGGGATTATTATTGAGTGAATTTTCCTTTATCTTTCTCAATAATTGATAATGTTGTTGCTCAATATTCTTATGGAATGAAGTTTCCTTTATCTTTGTGTAACTACTATGTATGATGATTTCACGTATTGATTTGATTAGTTTTCATGGAAGTAAGATCAAATTATAGAAATGCAAAGGTGTTATTGAGTTTGGTTTTAGTTTTGGTTTCGATGGAAGTAAGGCCCATTTGGTACAATAATTAATTTGGAACTTATATTATGTAAACATTATTTTAAAAAAAAGTCAAAAAATGTTTTTGGGCTTTAAAATGTGATAACCCATTAACCAGATAAAACCAGTTGCATTCACCCGCAACCCGATTTGGCCTAACCCATCCCAACCGATGTAAAAATTGGGCGAGAATGAGTCACTCAAGTTCATTTGCGGTTTGGGTTGTGTGGCACTTTTGGGCCTGAACCCACCCAGCCCGACTCAATGTCCAATCCTATTTATACCTATTATTTGGTCTTAACCCACAAATAGGTCACATGATGTCAAGATCAATAATTGGACCGTGTACATGATAGTTTATGCCTAAAGGCTAAGATCATCCTTGTCCATTTCAAAAATCTAATTGGGACATTCCTCTAAGAAAATATGTATACAATCGAATTAGATTCTCCTCACATAATAGATCCTTTCAACTAGCATAACAGGGAAAAAGAGCCTCGAGAAATTTTTCCTCATAAATGTAAAAGAGAAGTATACAACTACAACTCATAGACAATGACTAATGACCAAGTAAATACAAAATACTTGTTAAACTGATACAACAAGAAAGTGTTATACTCTGCAATTGTGGCTTTATCTTAAATCATGATGTTAAGTGACAAGAAAATAGAGTAACTAGAAATGGACATGGAGAAGCGGTATACTAATGAAAGGATTTTAAGGCTATGAGTCGCAAAGAGTCACTCTAGTGATTGGCAAGCCAAGAATTGTAGCCACATCTAGAAATGTGGATGTCATCATACCCAGGGAAATATAAGGGTATTATGACGCAGTCAGAAACACTAGGGATTAGCAAGCACTAAACCTAGAATGATAACACGGGATTCCAAGCGCAAAACCTGCCAGACAAACTCTAAAATTTACCACGTAAATAAAATACTCAATTTTATTAAATCAAAGATAATCTTGACAGACACTCCTAAGAGTGTTTAAATACAGAAAAAATAAACCATAATGGACTTTTAATCCAAAATAGAAATAAAATAGAAAAAAGAAACCATAATATGCTTTTAAACAAAACAATTGCGGAAAATATTAAAATGTTATTTTTGGGCCTGAAACAAACTCGGGTGGCTTAAAAAGCCTTCCTACACCAGTCTTCTCAACCTCTGAAGAACTCGACCCCAATTTCTCTTCTTCATAAAGAGCTTCATTTTCCTGATATTCATGAATTTTAGCAACATTGAAAGTATTTGATATATTCATGGAATCCGGAAGAGCTACCACATAAGCAATATCATTGATCTTTTGGGTCACTTTAAACAGTCCATACTTGTGTGGATGAAGCTTATTGTAAGTACCAACTAGAAACCTTTCCTTACACAGAAATACCATCACATCATCTCCCACATTGAAAACTTTAACTTTCTTGTTTCTATCTCACGTAGGAGGCAAATCACTTGGTAGTTCATTTGCAATCAACTCCTTGAAATTCTCTAGGATCCCTAACACTTCTTTTGGAAATTTTGTTTCCTTGTTTACATTACTCATCATCCCTTTACTCACCACTTGACAAAAAAAATTAAGTTTCTTTAACAACCTCGTCAAGCTCATTTCCCATTTGTGTCATCACCAAGAAACTAGACTTATTTCCTCTTGAATTCTTATTGAAGTGCAAAACTAGAGCCATAGCAATCTTATGTGTGCCCCATGTAAACATTATCATATTATCTTGTCCTCTTTAAGTGATATCATTATCAAACTTCCAAGGTCTACCAAGTAAAATATGACAAACATCCATATAATAACATCACAAAGTATCTCTTCTCTGTAATGTTATCCAATGGAGATATGAACTCTACAGGCTAGTGTTACTCGAACTTAGGAGCCCTTCCTTACCCAAACGATAATGTATCGACTCTCATGGGGTTTTGTGGATAACTTCAAATAATCTATCAATTTTTGTGACACCAGATTCTCCATGTAACTCCTTAGTCTGCTTTCAGGATTACCGACTGACCTCACAAACCAACATGAGTCTTTTCAGTATGTTTTGTCCTCACTCACATGCTTTCTGGGAAACTTCCCAAAAGGTCATCCATCCAAATACTACCCCAAGTTAAGAATGCTTAACCATGGAGTCCTTATTTGTTAGGCTACTGAAAAAAGATGCATCTTCTTTTCTATAACCTAACAGATAAGAACTGCATAGCTAAGCGTGCTTGACTTGGAGTAGTATTTGGCTGGGTAACCTTCTGGGAAGTTTCCTAGAAAGCGTGTGAGTGAGGAAAAAAACATGTTGAAATTACATGTGTTGGTTTGTGGGGTCAGTCGGTAATCCTGAAAGTAGTATGGGCGTTACAAATGTTATCAAAGCCAGATCTCTCCTAGTACGATGTGGTTTGGGGACGAACCAAATGGAAGTTGGTGAGCATGTAACACTCGAGGCCAAAGAGGTCAGAGAGTGGTCGTCAAATTCACATCAGATGAGAGGGATCTTGAGGTTGTGCAGGTATGAGACTACATGGTGGAAGGACTGCTTATAAGGATCGATCGTTACTACCTATACCAATAAGATACATCTTCTTTTTGGTAGCCTAAAAATTAAGAACTCCATAGTTAAGTGTGCTTGACTTGGAGAAGTATTTGGATGGGTGACCTTCTGGGAAATTTCCCAAAAAGTGTGTGAGTGAGGAAAAATCATACTGAAAAAACTTGTGTTGGTTTGTGAGGTCAGTCGGTAATCCTGAAAGCAATCTGGGGGAGTTATAAATGGTATAAGAGCCAAATATCTCCCAATACAATATGGTTCAGGGACGAACCAAGCAGAAATTGGTGGGTATGTAACACCTGAGGCCGAATAGTGCGAAGAATGGATGTAACACTCAAGGCTGGAGAGGGTAGAGAGTGGTAACCGAATTCACATCAGAATGAGAGGGATCCCGAGGCTGTGCATGGATGAGACTGCATGGTTGAAGGAAGGCTTATAAGGATTGATTGGTACTACCTATACCAACAAGATACATCTTCTTTTCGATAGTCTAACAGATAAGAACTCCATAGTTAAACGTGCTTGACTTAGAGTAGTATTTGGATGGGTGACCTTCTGGAAGTTTCTAAGACAGCATGTGAGTGAGGACAAAACCATACTGAAAAGACATGTGTTGCTTAGTGGGGCCAATCGGTAACCCTGAAAGTAGTTTGGGGAGTTACACTCCACGCTGCCACTATCCAAAACCAGATTACACACCTTGTTCTTGGTAGAACAATGTGTTTTAAAAAAATTCTTGTGCGGCCCTTCATCTTTGGATGTTGGTAAAATTCCCAGCAACACAAATTTTACCCTCACATCAAATTCTTCCCCTACAAACTCAAGCCCAACATGTTTATCGTTCACAACTACATGACCTTCTCTTTCCTCTTCCTCTTCCATTTCTTCTACAACAGCAGCAAATCTTCTTGTTAGATAAAGATTTGATTTGTGACCTCTTCTATTATAATGATAACACGTATCTCCAGTGGGTTTAGCATATGGATTATTTTGCCTCTAGACTGATGTTTTACCCTACTGCACGCCGCTAGGGTTGTTAGTCCCCTTATTCTTAGGGTTTTTTCTCCCTGGTTGTTTCACTATTTTCCTTGTTTCCTGCTAATTCAAAGTTATTATGAGGCTAACACCTAAAATATAAGAAATTTCAAGGGGGTTTCTCCATTAATTTTTCCTTCAAAGATAAATTGGATGCCTCTTGTAAGCTCGTCTTCTTCTGCAAGGATCTCTTTAGGCCACTGATGTATCGAGCCACTTTCTGGCTCTCTGATTCTCCCAATTAATTTCGATTAGAAATATGCAGGAACTAAATTGTGTATTCAGCCACAGTTTTCTTGCCCTGAACACACTCAATATACATCTTATAAAGAATTTGTTAATAATCTTTCGGTAAAAACCACTTCAACATCAATTATTTCATTCTTTAGAAAGTTCTCACTAGCCTCTTCCTTTGCCTCTGCCTCTAAAGGACAAGTTTATCCCACCAGACAACAACAATATTCTTCAGTCTTATTGCCACCATCTTAACTTGCTTGTTCACAGGGACGCCCATAATGTCGAAGAACTTGTCGACGTCGATCTGCCAATCCATAAACTCCCTCACTCCCATCATTCCATAGAATAATAGAATATCATCCGCTTCACTCAATAATCATGGTTATGTCGATTCCTATGACCAACAACATCTTCCTTGTATGGTTCTTCTTCTTCAGAACTCGAATTTTTAGTAATAACAACACGGTGATTGTTTTCACCCCGCAGAACCCTAACATGTTCTCCTCCCCTGTCTCTTCGCTAATCCCTTTGTTGTTGTTGTTGTCATTGTTGTCATTGTTCACCTGATTTACTAAATTTGCCATTTGTTCAATCAAAATAGTTAGAGTCGTGGTAAAACCTGTGATAAGTCCCTCAAGATATGCTCTGGTCATCAGTTGATCTCCCATGGATGATTAAGTTACAAAAAGAAATAGGAGAAAATAGACTATGATGCCACATGATGCAGTCAAAAACACTAGGATTAGAAACTTCTAAACCTATAATGATAACATAGGATTGCAAGTGTAAAACTTGTCAGATAAACTCTGGAATCCACCAGGTAAAGAAAATACTGAATTTTATTAAGTCAAAGATAATCTTGACAACCACTCCCAATAGTGTTTAAATATAGAAAAAAGAAACTCTAATGGGCTTTTAATCCAAAACAAAAACAAAATAGAAAAAAAAATCTAATATCGTTTAATCCAAAAAAAAATAGAAATTTGTAGAAAATATTAAAATGCTATTTTGGGCCTGAGACAAACTCGAATGGCTTGAAAAGCCTTCCAACGTCATATTAGAACTATGGGTGGAAATGGATTTTTTTTTCCGCTTCCTGTCCCATTTTTTTACAGGGCGGGCCAATGTTTCTATCCCGCCCCCTCTACTAAGCCTACCCCACCCTTATTTTTGCGGGATTTTGTGGAACTAGCCTAAATGAAGTTGGCATGTCTGTTTGTTACACCTAATTAAAACTTTATGGCCAAAAAATAAGGTTTTTCCTTCAATGTTGTATATACCCCTCTCAATTGATACTCTTGAA